>NW_008752015.1:252205-261738 GCF_000715545.1 Opisthorchis viverrini | reverse complement strand
GTCATGCTGTCGTTGATGATGATGATCGGGACCCAGTAGTATGACTTCTTATCGCCACGATTGGTGCATCAATTTTCGACTTTGAGATTCGTGCGTTCACTTCGTCTGTCACACTACCGCTTATACCTGCGTAACCTCCAAGATTCTTTTAGCTTTCCACATCTTCCAGTACCCTTCCTTGATGTCTCAAAGACCTTAAGTGACTGTGGTTCTCACGACATAACCTCCCACCTTATGGACGCAAAGCACGTTTCAAAGGGCTGGAGACCTTTATCAACTTATTAAGTAATGGTTGCGCTTCCTTCTCTTCAAACATGAAAACAATGAGGTCTGAATATCCCAAGTCGACAAGGTTCTCTCTTGGAGAGATCTAACACCGTGGTTTTGGAGGCCTTCTAATGTTTGGTTCGTTCCTCGTCGGTACCCGGTTAGTCGCGGTGGACGCCGTTGGCGCCTGTTTACTGCTGAACAATCGTAGGGGGGGCGTTAGGTACCGTTACTGGGGCTTAGTATTCGACCGCCGGTTATTCTGGAACACATCTTGATTCGGATAGTACCATCGTCCGATGCAGGTTTTCACTGATTATACGATAAGCCTAACAAACAAACTTGCCGTTTAGCAGTCGAAAAGACTCCTGAGCCGCATATTAAGTGGGCATACCTAGACCCATTATGTGATAGTTTGAAAGTGGTCTCTTTAGAGGATGCTAGTAGTAACTCGGATGGGACAACTGTTATACGTGACACCGGTAACTTGTCACGTGGTGTTTTCGATTGCACACATACTAATAGCTTGATCTCAGCATGGTCGCTATCACTTCTTCCTACGCATATATGGTACTCGGAATCTGATGTATGATATGGGCCAGTGTCTAGATTTCTGGGTAGAATATTTTCAACAGCGTCGTAGGTGTCCATCGCTTACTCTGAACTTTCCAGAAGTTTTACCGCAACTGCTGAGGTTCCTGAAGGCTGCCTTCTCTCAGTCTTGTTATCCGTTCAGTTTTGTCACTGATATTGTCATAGAATTTACACTTCAAAGGATCGAGGCTCTTGGTACCCAAATTACATCTTGAGAAAGACTAGGGTCATTTGGGCGACATCGCATTGTTTGACGACCATCGGTCGGCATAGTGTAAGTTAAGTGTAATCTCGGATGTGATCCCTGGTTTCCATCGGCTTATTGCACCTTCAAATTTGAAAATATTGTTTCAGGATTTAGGGTCACCCCATATACCTCTCAACTGGGCTTGTACAACTGAACAGCTGCATAGTCCACGATTATACCTTCACAAGTAGGTGCACGTATTATCGAAGTGCTGACAATGTTTGCGAAATTGCATCTTTTATGGCTTCAGGACTGAATTTCACCGGGGCTAAGGGTACGCATGCACAAGACAAATGTAAAAGTAGTCGTACTGTGTGCTTTTGAAAGTTGGTCGTTGATCTGATGGCATTAAACGGATTCAAACTTTTGGTCACAGGTAACTTCGCATGCTAGCAGACGTTCGCTGGCTACATTTGTTCGCAGAAGGCGAAAGGTTCGCATGTTGCATATCATGATTTTGCAACGTGAAATAAAGGTGGTTACCATCGGAGTAATGTTGGATTTTTTTGTCTTCCTGGTTAGGGTCCGCGTGGTTTTTTTGTACTTGGTTAGAAACCATCCAGGACGTAGCACATAACGACCCCTAGTGGAAAGCTTGCTGTTACTCTCTAGTCGAACGACTTCTTGTGTTTGTCGAGGGCCGTTCATGAAGGACGTTGGGTGAGTTCCACTGATGGCGTCTCACCTCGGTGTGATGCTCGGACGCACTTATCTCGCTACTGTTCCAATGTACAGTGTTTTCACAGCGTCATAAGGTTGCTTTTAACACGTCTCGGTTCTTCCCCTTTCCTATCACTTTTCACTAGAAATTCTCATAGCCATTTGGCAGTTAAGCACTGGCATTTATCACTGGGGTGCTACTATGATTTCTGCCACTGCTAAACGATTGTTGCTTCTTATGGTGGCACATATGCTTAGCACCATAGCAATCTGTGCAAAATTTTCAATCAGGGATGTCCTTCGGAGACTTCGTGTTCGCGTGATGCCCCCTTGTATCGGCATTCAACCCATTGGGATAGATACTAGTATCACTTGCTAGGATAAGAGTGGTGTCTTATGCAAAGGGAATTTCGCTGGTGACGTCGCGAAACGTCTCCACTCAAGGGATTTTTCTAAAGGGTCTTGGGCATATGCATTTTTAAATTTGCGTTGTTGCCAACCCCTTCCTTTTTTCGTCAGGTCCACGTTCATAATTGAGTACGTTGGAGAGGTGATTGATTTCACGGAGTTTCGTCGTCGAATCAGACGTTACGAGAAGCTTGGCCATGCACACCATTATTTCATGGCCCTGGAATCTGACAGGTTTATTGACGCTGGTGCCAAGGGGAACTGGGCACGCTTTGTGAACCACTCTTGTGAGCCAAATTGCGTCACACAGAAGGTGAGTTGTCCCAGGTGTCTGTTTGTCTTGTTTCTATTCAGAAGTTGAGGAACTTTGTTCTTGGTCGCTTCTCAAAAGAGGAAGGCAATATTTTCCAATCTTTCGACATCCTTGTCGCCGACGTGTTACCAGCTCGACTGTCAGAAGTAGAGTGTACAATGCAGTGGTCTGATCTGTCTCACTTTGTGGGTCAGAGACGTAGCTGATGCATGCATTAGGTCTTCGGAGACTCCGCTTGACTGTCGGTGCCTTCAAAGCATTGCGATTCACTTGGGAATTAGTACTGAGTTAGTCATTAGTACTGAGTTCCTCGGTTGGTTTTCGTTTTCCTTAGACAGATTGGCTGCTCACAATACATAGATTACCGTTGTTAGGTCACGTACTTCGTATGCTAAAGGACCTTTGGCCTCGTACAGCTCTTATCTCCCAGACTTGTACTGGTTGGAGGTGATCCATGAATTGAAGTTTTTGTCGGTCAATTCGGTCACATAACTGCCGTCTTCCCGGCTGAGGACCGCGGGACGAGGCAAACCAGTGATTAGTGACCCCGACAAATGTAGCCGCTTCACGCAACCATTGGCGGTCATTCATTAAAGTTATCACCTTCACTACATAGCTCCCACTTCCTGCTATACTGGTCAAATAGGTCAATTTGAACAGATTTGGCCATCTCAGAAGCTTTGCTCTCATTCCCTATTCTCTTCATCCTCGGTGAATGAAGCTGTAGCATCTGGAACCACAACACTTCTGTGCACTGTTTGTGAGCTGAAATAATTGGGGAACTGTAACCAAGGACATGGCCTTCTTAACTATTTTTCATTTTCGTATACTCGGTTAATTAAGTTTTAACTACTTGTGTATTGCTTTTGGTGAAAGCTTCTGTTGTTTACTTCCTTCACCGTTCGTAGAACTTATGGATATTCTCCTTTTGTTTACTTTACAGTGGAGTGTGGACGGTGAGATTCGGATCGGGTTCTTCGCTAGAGAAGATATTAAAGCCGGTGAAGAGATCACTATTGATTACCAATTTGTCCAATTCGGGTAAGTCAGGATTGCTTCACTGACTTCTTTGGTATGTAAGCGTGCTTCCATATCTATGGTAGCAGCGATGCCATTTCTGATAATGGATCAATTAAAAAACGCCGAGCGAAGGGGAGCAGCCAGACAAATTACATCGAGTGCACGAATAATCGCATTACAAGGTAAAGCCTTAGTGCCTTATACGATAGGAGTTTGAATAAAATGCGGGGTTTTCTGCAGATGACCAAAATTCCATATTTATGATGGTCACGATGTTAGCTTCCTCTGAGGAAGGACAGGTTGGAAACGACGGGCCTTAAAAAGCGCACATCGGTCGCCGGAAAATTATTCGAAACGTTTGAAGTAGAGGTAAAGCCTATCGAGAGCCTGATGCGAACACATCCACTTTTTGCAACAGCATCAGGAGTGAGATAGTATATCTTATTTCTTGGATTTCGGGGCTAGGCCAGTCCGCCACATCCAACCGGAGCACTAGCTCCGAGCAGGTTGACCGCACTACCTTGCGCGTCAGACTTTTAGGTCACAGGTTATGGGCAGGTCCGAGAGCAATGTCCTTCCGCTTACCATTGACTTGTGAGCCAGGCTCGTATCAAAGGCTCAAGATAGAGTACCTCAACTAAACTCCCCCTAGAGGCGGGAAATCGGGAATTATCATTTGCTCACACAGTGTTTTCCTCTGATGTCTTTTTAGTCCCTTCTCATTCTAAGAGTGAGCTTGACCGGATCATTTGATTACCAGTTCCGCTGCTCATTATCAAGCAAAGTAATCGCTAAATTCGTGAGGTACTTTCTATATGGGGGCTTTCAACGTGTACACTGTGTCAAATTGGCAAGCAAGCAATGCTTGACCCAACCAAGCGCAGGGAGGGACATCGGGATCCCACCATGAAGGTGAACAGGACCAACAGTACCAAAACGTCCGCACTATCCTCCATACCAATTTCGATTGAGGCAATGAGAACACCCAGACTCGGGAACCAAGTCTCGCGAGTGAATATAAGATACTAGGCTTTACGAACCTACTACTTTCGTTTTCAACCCCGCCCCCTACTGTAGAACGTCTTTAGTTTTCGCTTTGGTTGTTGTCCGCTCATTCATGAGACATCTGTTTCTTCCTCTGGATTGCCTTAAATGTCGTAAACACGTCTACTGAGCTCGAGCTATTTCAGTGACTAAGACACAAACCTAACCGGAAGGGGTCTTATATTTCAGAAACTCGTAAAATCATGCGAATGAACTTAGTATAATATGGAAGTACCGTACTAATAAATGACAATGTATGTCGGTTAGTTGATTTTCTTTATTCCACAGTTCTCTGATCCGTGTAGTTTTTCTGGAGCTCTCAGGACGCAGAATTGCCAGCCGAAACCGTGCGGTTTTCATTCGAGCGATTGCACCCAAACTTTACCACAGGCTTATCTTTACCGTTTGGTTCCACAAAGTCAGCCGAATTTCCAGTTCATCACCACTCTTTTGGTTCCTTAGTGTTACTGATCAATCTTAAAACGGCACTGTGAACCGTGAACTGCGAGCCTCGTTTGTCAGTATTTTAGCGCTGAGTCGACTCTTTTCGTTTGCTCAACTTCAGTGCCTCGGAACAAAAGTGCTACTGTGGGAAGCCAACTTGTTCGGGAATAATGGGTTCCACCAGCAAAACCCTCCAAGATAAGGTTCGTCTCAAGGATACCAGTGTGGTAAGTTGGCGCGCCTTTTGTTCTGTCGGATGCAAACTGCTTGTCGACTTAAATTCGACTGGTGAATGCGTTCAAGCATAAGACATGGTAATCATTTCGTTCCAGGACATGCTTTTCAGCAATAGACAATTTCTACGGTGTTGAACATTAGGGGTCAACGAGCGGTACCATTCGGTAGATTTGAGTTTGCCAACGTCTAGTGTACCCCGCTGGTATCCCAGAATTCGTTACTGTTCGTTTGATTATGGGATACATTCATATGTCATCCACTCAATGTTACCAGCACGTGTTATAGCAACTATTGTTTTTCCAACTTTGAAATTGCGCCCGCTACACTACACGCGATCGTCAAATTTCCTGGAGTTCATGTCACTCAATCCATCTTGTTACAATACTTCTTAAATACCCTTATATTGTTTCTACCCTCATTGTTTGCCGTCATTATTTTTACGGTAGTATTTGACGGTGCATTCCCGCTTCCACTATGACATACGTGTGTAGTAGAATCTGTTGTAGTGCAGTCCCCGCTTACGCAGTTGCCCAGCTGTGTATAGTGACCCGGAAATCCAAGCTGCTTTCTTTGAATTTTCATCGGAACACTGGAAACCTGTACTCTTTCAAGAAAGACTGCACTTTCAAAACACAACGCATTACGGAACAAGGGATAGATTCCAATATGTCGTTAGGAATAAATGAAGCGGTTTGATGACAGAAGAATATCATCCGTGTAATTCAGTTCTACTAACCTTTCGCTAAATATAACTTCGATTCAAAGACCCCAAGATAGCTCATTGGCTAAGGCGCAAACGGGAGGCGTGCAGTTTGAACCAACCCCCGGCATCTCGACTGATCCCGCCTTAGCTTGGACATCATGACAGCATCTCAGCCCCTATGCATTCATCTGGCGGCATTGTAGCTAGGCACCAAATAGGTTTTACGGCCGACCGACTTCATTTCCACCATTTTTGCCCTCTTTAAGTGTGCGGTCCATGGTGATGACAATATAATGAGGTGGGAAACAAATTAGACTTGACGAACCACAATGGTTGTGCGGAAACTTTTGGACAGTTATGAGTCCCTAAACAAGTGTTGAGGGAATAAGGGGTACGAACATCATGGAGAGTTGGTCCATCAACCAAATGGGAGGCCGTTATGAAATGAAAGCTGCGATTATTAGTCGACGGTATGCGTCTGGATACCAAAGCTATTGACGTGAGATGTCAATGAGCTACATAACCTTGTAAACTTTTCTCTGAAGACGACTGCTGAAACGTGTTTCCATGATCTGATCCCAACCAGCCATGTAGTCGACGTGAGCGGAAAGCGGGTCAACCAAGTCCATCAGAAAGAATCGAGGAATCCCTTCGACCATTGACGATTTCGGAGATGTGGAGTATTCCATTGCGGTGTTTCCTTGATGGTAGTGTCCATAGCACTAATTGGTGGATTTACTCCATGACAGTACACTCGAATGCTATAGATTCACATTGCTTAATTCAAGTTAATTTGTTGGCTATTCTATGAGAACGGCGTATACTCTAACTCGCTACATCAACGGACTCTTTTTGACTCCTTTCGACTTAGCTGATAAGTTACTTTGGGAGACGCGCACACAGTTCATAATTAATATAGCGATTGGAAGCAATATATTTGAAGACTGTGATAAAGCAACGCGCGACACAAATATTTATCAAGTCCACAGTGGTTATCATAGTTCTTTCGTTGCGAATGATCCTGTCTAGCAGTTTATCACACTGGCCCGTAGACGAGGAAAACACTGACCTAGATGTCGGGGCTGATGAATATTGTTATCGGCACGTATGGTTCACGTATTTAGGAGCATTATTTCAGAAGTCATCAGTTTATGGTTGTACGTGGGCTGGGATACTTCCAGGGCGCTCAAACCTAGACGGGAAGACCTTGAGGGTCCTTGACAAAAGTCATCGCCTCAAAAGCCCGACCGCAGGGCAGCGATGTTTGGCAGGAAACGCAGGTGCATTACCATTTTTGTGAGACAACTCGCCACATATGCTTCAACCCCCAATCTGGTTGATCAAGAAACTGTTGGTCGGACCTCTGACCATTAACCAACCTGGTATGAGAGACTTCGATTATCGCTTGGACACCCTCATTATAGCTCAATAGGTCGTAGAAACATAGCCGTTAGATAACGGTAAGGTCCAGTCTCTTGGTGATGGATTACGGAAGAAACGGAAACTTTCAAGAAAGCTAATAAAGATACTGAGTCAAGTGATTTTTTTTACCACAGTGCAGAAGGCGTGTCATGCAACATGCTCGTCATCCTTAAGAAAATAAACACCATCATTTCCAAACATTTGAACACCAGTGGACTAAACTGGTAACGATTAGTTACCATAGAGGGTCCATCTTATTTGCAGTGGAAGCCAAAATATATGGAATTAATGCCGCAGACCCCAGTTTAACAAGGTTCACTGGTCAGCGAATTTTTCAACAAACTTATTCCGGATTAAACTCTTGGGTCGGTAGAAAGAGAACGGGAATCACATCTTATTTTGCCTTCGATCTGAAAAAAGCAGCAGCTTGAATCAAAATCACAAAGTCCATCCAAATCCTTCCTTAGTGCATCTGACATCAATCTATTGAAAATATTGTTATAATCAGCGCGATTACAGCAAATGCCGTCCTCAAGCGAATAGGCATAGACATTTTCGTCAAAGTTGACATTCTGCAGACTTTAGGAAATTCTATTTTGAGAGAATTTAATACAGTGAGTATTCTGTTGCACATCTGACCAGTGAATCGAAGAAGTAAAAACCAGGTATCCGAATTGGCAGTAAACCTCAAATTAGTTGCATCATCTACGAACGGTGAAAAATGAGCGGAAAAGTTGAGAAATTTACTTCTTGGTTGACTCGTAAGGAATTTTACGGCTATTTGAGTACACTCCGTGGTTTTCGTATCAACCCAATCCGAACGCTCCAGCATGCAGTTGCAACGCTGTAGCAGTCAGTTACAAAAATGAATCTATGGCTCAAGCGAACTTTTGAACGTCCGCGAACAGTAACCAGGCCACTTCGAAGAAAAACGAAAATCACTGTATTGGTAAAGAATCGGTAGTTTTTATTCGGACAGCGTTTAACTTTTGACACAAAAGCTCCATCAGGCCAACTGAACAGGTCACCAAATTGGCCAGGTTATAAGACAGACGGGGAACCAATCAGTAGGTCTTCTTCACACTAGATCAGTGTTGAGTGTCAATTAAGGATTCTTGTCGGCCAGTGTGGGTGCCAAAATCCTGAATTGATGGGTTGGAGGAGTCTCAAATTAGTTCCGATCGTTTTTCGTTCCTTAATCTTCCACTTCAGGGTGCTTCATTCGGTGATTCACCTCGGGTGCCACTGGTAGGTTTTTCTTGAACTTCCTGGGCGTATGGATGTTGTGACAATTTAGTTGGTCAAAAGCGAAACGTTGCCCAAATAAAAAACCACCGATTGTTTACTATGCTCTTCTGAAACGATTGTTTCTCAGTCGGTTCCAAACTTTTTCCGATTGATTGAAAACCACTGTACTTTCTTCCGGCTATCGGAGACATGACAATCACACTCGTATTTACGGGTTAGAAAAATTACTGAACTCCCCAAAAATGGCGGTCTAGTCTTGGAGAGCACACATGATTGAAACTATCTGGCAGATAGAACCATAACTCAGGGATACTCTAATCGTACCACTGCAAAAGCAAGGGAAGGAAAAGTTAACTGGACAACTGCAGGGGCACCGGTTTCTTCATTTCAGCACACTGTGCTACTTCGTGTCGCCAACCGATGGAGTGCTGAAGTTATTGAACTACATGTGCATAGTCTGAAGGTGGCTTAGTGGTTGGGGTGCGAATTTGTCCATCGGCTTGTCTGTGGCTCAAAATCAATACCGACATTTCAACTGCCTCTTATCCAGGCTTGTGAACAACAATAATGGTAATGCATCTGTCCAGTTCTCGGTCTAATGCTCCCAAACCAGCGTTCTCAGCAAAATAATCACCAAGGGTGCACGAAATGTAGCAAACGCCTAAAGGCTGCTTGAAAACGCGTACAGCGCGTCTTATTCAAAGTGTATGCGGTGATGACATTATGAAAATTCAGACGCCTTCTGGACGCTCCACTAGTAACCAGTGTGAAGCGGATACCAAATGATGACTGGCTGTTGGGTTCACACTTTCGGCTGATCAGAACTCGCCTTGATGCTGAAAAAATCGTTCAGCTGTCATCATCATCATCAATGACAGCAACATCAGTGTTGGCACTGATGCTTCACTGCCGTACAACCATAAGGT
>NW_008752015.1:244306-248137 GCF_000715545.1 Opisthorchis viverrini | reverse complement strand
GAGACTGTGTTCGTCAGACCTCTAACCATTGACCAACCTGGTATGAGAGACTCTGTGAGTGTCGCGCGGACACCCCCCAGTATAGCTCAGTGGGTCGCGGAGGTACACAACCGCCACACCACGGTAAGGTTCAGTCTCTTCGTGACGTCTGTAGCACCCTTTCGATGCTTAACTGCCATGCCATCAGAATGTGGCACAAGGGCTGGGATACTGCCAGGTTGCCCAAGCCTAGACGGAATTTCGAGAGGCAGAAGTCGGCTTCGAATCGCCAAGAGACCCGATCTGCCGGCCAGTCACCTGCGGCTTAGGCTTCTTGGCGGTAGCAGCTCCTAACTGCGAGTGGTGAAGCGGTTTTGGAGCATGGTAGCATCTCAAAACTTGTGCATCATTTAAGTGGCTTGGCAGCTATGCACCGTAAACTGAACAACTATTGCTTCTACTTATTTCACGTCCTCGAAAAACACCATAGCTTCCGCACTGGTCGGAGCACAACGGATCTGCTATTTGGTGCATGGTAACTCAAAGAAAGGTCCTGCAAATACCTCTAGTCTCGACATTTCACAAATTTCAAAATGACTTCGCTCAACTAAAATGTACTGTGATGAGTTCAAGGCAGGTTTGATTGCCCGTCAACACTTGAGTCTCATCCGGTACCTACGATATGAGATAAAAGCTTTGTATCGGCTTCAGATGGTTTCGAAGTCATCACGAGCGCTTTTCAGCCATTAGCACGTGCTGCTGTCGGGTTGATTTACCACCGGCTAAGAGAAAGGATCAGAAGGTTGAATTGATCAAAGTCTGGTTATGGAGAGCCCAAAATTGGGTGGAATTCTCTCCCGCAAGCTGTTTCGTTTTCCCATACGAGCCTGACCTAAATTATCATCTGGTCTTCGAGTTCGGACCTCAGTACTGCAACGGTTCTGCGGTTACAGTGGCTAGAACTCAGTTCCTCAAGGTTTAACCTTGCCAAGAAGGTTAAGGATGAAGAACAGCTAAACCCCTTGCTTCACAAAATCGTGTCATGAGGTGGTCTGGAGGTAGAGTTGTACCGTCTTACATTAGGAACGTGATGATTATGAGATATTTCCTTCAGGCGACCAGCATGTCCATATTTATCGCATCAGCCTTGTTGAACCAACTGAACGTGGTATCGCATCTGACGGTTTGCCTGTGTCTCATGATATCCCATTTTTCGGTGGCTAGAACCAGCGCACCTGGTTTATCGCCGATGAACTTCTTTGTCTAAGTGTTTGAGCCTACAGGTTTTCTACTGCTGGTAATATGCGCTCCAGTAATGGGTTATGCCAAATGTTTGTTGGTGATAGTCACGGAAGGATCTCACGCGGAATTTCGTTAACAAAAGTGTAATCCAAGAGTGCTTGAGTGAGAAACATTTCTTCGAACTGTTATGCTTAAGGATTCGGTGATGTGCGTTGTCATTTATAGACACATGGATCTCTCCGAGTTCTATTGTCATTGACACATCACAGTTTTGTTTTTTCTGTCAACCGGACGTCAACCGACTGTTTGACTCCCCTGGCAATCAACAGGTTGAACGGCGAGTGATGCAGCTGCTGCAGCGGGATTCGTTTCAGCGTGCCGACGATATCACTCTTGTTTTGCAAGTTATGGTACAAGAGTGTCTTACCAGATACACCCGCATGGAGTTGCTTAAACGGCTAGCGGCTACGCATTCAGTCGCTTGCTTGAAGCTTTTTCGCCAGTACAATGGACTGGACATGTTGGCAGCATTCATGTGTGATTCACATGTGGACGATTGGGAGTTGAAACGACAAGTAAGTAATCATAAATGTCAGTAGAAAGTTTATGGTCCTCATTTACACAAAGATGTGTGTGCCATGAATTCCCTGTTTCTATTTTTGTGTAGATTCTTCTTTGCCTCGATCACATACCGGTGTCTGAACAAAAGCAAGTACAGTCCAACTCCCGTCTGATGGATATTGTTGCTCAGTGGGCGGTTGATCCACATTATTGTCGTCGTCGTTGCACTTCACCTGGAGACGCGCAAACTCCACATAATGACTCCAACATGACGGGCAATGGACGGAATGGTGATAATGCTGAACACAATATCCTTTCAGGAGGTAGTCGTCATCTGGTCGTCGAAATGGAAGGGATTGGTTTCCCAGCACCAGCCACTCCAGTCGGAAACGTAACGATGTCACAACAAGTTGGAGGTATTCCTACTAGATAAGACGAGATTTCCTTTGTTCGTCTTTGCTAGTCAATTTTCATGTGAACGTTTTAAAGGGATTTTGAAGGACCTACCCACGCGAATACATGCCGGAAATGTGGGCTGGGTCGGTTGAACATTTTGCACCGCACCTGACATGGTTATCACTGACAGCAGTACCAGTGTGTGGACGCTCATTCTCAACTGTCGTAAAATAATGTTCATTTAGATGAAGCCATGTGATAAAGGTAGGAACAAATGATGAACGGGTTACATATATCCCATGTTCTTTCTTCCCATGTTTTCAGAGAAAATCCAGTCAGCACAAGTGCCGTATTTTGCATATTTTGCAACGTCCTTACGGGGAGGATTCCATGAATATCCTCGAAGACAGGCGTTGTCAATGGCACCCAGACTTCATATTTCTTCTTTTGGGTCACCCCACAATACTCGCATCCAATGTAGTGTGGTTGACGAATTCCTTTTGTTTTATCCTACCTCCAATACACATCACATCATGGTGCAAACTAAAATGAAAGGTTGTTAGTGCAGTGTATAGCCTTCGATTGTTGGGTCACATAGGGGATCTGTGGCTTGGATGACAACAATTCTTCTTCGGCTGTTCATCACCGTTCTTATTACCGAGTAGTCCCAGCGATAAAATTGCTGGAGCATCCATTTTTCCTCTTATCCTCACCAATCGTGTTTGGTATGGAATCATCTTCAGTTGTCGTAAAGATACTGGACCTTATCGTGGCGCAGTGGATTGAGCACCTCAACCAACCAATGAGCCACGGTGGGGGATACGACATCTACAGAGTACCTCACCAGGTTAGGCATGGTATGGGGTTCGAACAAATAAAGACCGAATTTTTGGGTAGAACAAGTTTGAAGTCTTGCTTAAAAAATTGGTCGCTCTGACGGTATTACCCTGACTGTGGCTCCATTGAGGTCAGAATTTCAAGCCGAGGACTTGTGGAACCTTAATTGTCCTCTCTAGGTGTCGGAGCCCTGACTGTATCTGAGTACTTGAAACACAGACAAAAGGAACGCTATCGCATACCGCAGGGCGTGTAAGCGAAAACGACATTGCTGGCACTTCACATCTTCATTATTATCTCCTAACTGCTACTCTGCCTCAATTGATAATCACTTCCTTAGATGCGGCTTTAGGCACGTCATCCAAGGAAGTGGCCCATTGGAGACCATTGATAATCAGATACCATCCTCGTTTTTATCAAAGACCTTAACGTTCGTACTCTTAATCAAACCGGTCAGTGCGCTTCTATTGCGTGCATTCTCTATACTCGGTCGGTGCACCTGTATTGCATTTCTGAAACCCAAGTTTTCATCAGCTTCGCTACATGGATGTCATAAAACGTGATTCTCCAAATACTGCAACTGATTAGTATAGCTCACAGTTCCCCGGCCGAGGACCCTTTGCTTGATTGAATACGTGTGAATAGTCGCCTGTGCACCGTGACTAATTGCACCGGTCGCATTGGTAACCGCCCTTTATGGTTTCCTCTAATGCCTCAATTGACTGTAGCTCTGAACCTATACCAGATACTGTTTGACGAGAAATAACCACCCTCTTATCGTCAAACTTCATCGGTGCACTCGGCCAGCACTTACTG
>NW_008752015.1:239128-244057 GCF_000715545.1 Opisthorchis viverrini | reverse complement strand
TTTATGGTTTCCTCTAATGCCTCAATTGACTGTAGCTCTGAACCTATACCAGATACTGTTTGACGAGAAATAACCACCCTCTTATCGTCAAACTTCATCGGTGCACTCGGCCAGCACTTACTGGGAAAAGTCTCTAAATCGCGAAACAGGGAAACGCAAATAAACCTACTGTAAGACTTTTGACTAAACATGGAGCTTGCAGTGTTGCTAAAAATCCTTCGACAATGCAAGACCGGGTTTGCCCTTCCTTAGGGCTCATAAGTTAGGCACAATCTCATACTTTTCGTCCGTTGAGGAATACCTTGAGGAATTAGCTGAGTTTCAGTTAAGTTTCTCATTAACACCAAATTACTTCGCAATTCAGTGTACTTCGTCAAATTTACGAACTTCCGGGGCATACCTTGTTGCCCAAGCCTGTTTGAAAGAACTAAGTGATCGACGGAATCAAATTCAAGGAAAACCAAGATTGTATGGAACATTTACGCATGCCGTTGTTTTAGGAGTGTGTACGTTCCGCCCATTCTCGGACGGGATTTTGCTTACTGTTCTCCGATACTGTCTGAGTGCATCTTCGTAAGACGATGTAAAATAAGCGACGCAGAGTCGAGTTACAAAGGATGCTAAACCTGCTACCTTTTGAAAATGGCTACGAACATGATTTGCACATCCTGGTAACCGCATAAGCCATATCGATGGTGACAGAAGTTGGTGCACTCATTATTAGGGTGCCAGCAATATCTGTCATCGTGTCCCGTTTGTGACGTTAGAAACATTCCATTGGGGCTAGAGGGCCTTGTGTCAAGGATAATTATAGGGGCAAACTGGATCTCTGGTTGTGTAACTTGGTCCATCGATCTGAGAACAGCGGTAGATACGCATGTTTGTCTTTGCAGGCTGGCTGGCTGCAGGATGCTCGTAACGACTTGGTGCGTAAGCTGATATCCGACGGTTTATCGGAATCACAAAGACGACGTGTGTTTACTAACAAAGGAATTGTTTCATTCTGATTCCATGGTGACTCCATTGTAGGAAGGCATGCCATGCCATGGGGTCGTGAAATGAAAGCAGCTACAAATAGACTGTGCTGTTGGATTTTCGCGCTTTCGTAGCTGGATCCTATGTGATTTCTTGCACTTGTGTAGAAACTACAGGACGTGACACGCAACCAACCCGTGTCGAAAATGCTGTTTAATCCCGGTTGGACTGCCTAGCTGATGTTTGGCGTATACCGGACTGGGATTGAGCTTTGCAATGGACGTTGGATCAATTTCACCAATGGCATGTTAGTCCGACGTGCCCCCCAGATCCGTTTACCTCGTTGCTGTTCAAAGCTGTAGACATCTTGAAGGTTCACCATGGGGTCATAAAGCTGTGTATGCTTGGTCCCCCACTTTCTCCCTCATCTGCCCACTACCAGAAAATCCTTTTGTTATCGTTATATTGCAGTTAAGCGCCAATATTTACTATTGGTATGTTTCCGTCAGTGATGCTAATGTTTGTGCCCCGTTCTGCAGTTGATGGATTCTATCAGAAACAGGTAATAGTTTTTTTAGTTTGCCTTGAATATGTTGGCTTGTAAGGTCAGGTTTACGATTTGTGAGGGCTTCGTCCTACTATCTCACGTCTCACTCAAAAAATTCCAGTTAGACTTTCTATACATTTCTGCCACCCACTCAGCTACGCCTTGATAAATTCTTATGGAAGACTAGATGTTTGCGAACTAACTTCCAAGCTTGCCGAATAGATCAAAGGACAACCTGCTGCCTATTTTTTTCCGTGTTATAGAACAGCCCTCAACTCATTTGTTGTTTCACAGACTGTTACTCTTCCACAATCGGTCCCTCTGGGGATTTTTGTGTGAGTCGATTAACTCAGTACCTGTACGCGATGGACTCTAGGTCTGCATGACATGAACATGAGATATGTACCGGTGTGAATGGTATGTACTGCTTGCTTTTTCGCGGTGAGGCAATTTTGCATATCCTACTATATGGATTCACGCATAATGATCTTTCAAACCCTTCACTGCATAAACTGTACTACCATAAACTCCACAAATTCTGTGGAGAGCGATTATCACAACCACCTGACATTCCCATGAAATAGGTAAAGCTGTATCAGCTGCAGTGAACAGGAAAATAAACGGGTGAGTCGGTTTCAGTTGGCTTCGGGTTCAATGTTGTTCACCTGTGACGCAGTTTCCTGCCAATCGGAGTGAGCGATGCCTATATCATCTCCGAAAAATCGATCAGACCCATGAGAATTGCGGATTTCGCATTCACGAAAAGCTGTCTGTTGTTCCTTTGCGCGAGTACATTTTACTTGCGAGTGATCACTCCTGGTAACGGGAAACATACTAGAAATTGATGGCAAAAGGTGCGGAACTCCGTGGCTCGGAGACCCATTGAGTGTTTGTGCTAAAACTAATCAGTCGAGATATAACACTAACTATTGAACTGGTTGTCCTAAATCCGGCTGATTGCGAAGAGGGGATTAATTCGGTTGAATAGATTAGCTTCATCGAAAGTGTGTTACACAATTCAGCATATCTGTTGAGGCTTTTCACCAGATAACTTTCTATGCACGCTCTGATACCTTCGTTCGAAGTTTCCAACACTGTTCACGTTAGAAGTTGAATCGTGTAAGACATTCAGCTGCCTTTTTCACAACTAACAAAGACGGTAGCAGACTGTGGTCTACATCTCTTCACGTTACTGATTGCACCGCTACCCTGCCGCGCATTGACATCCCGGTTGTGATACATTTGCAGTCGAATTTCCAGTTCAGCCAACATATTAAACACCTACTGTTCGTCGGTCGGGTCTTTGGGAGGCAGCCTTTGCGAATCCCTTTAACCGGCGGTATCTGTTCCCCTGTAGTTCACGTACGTGGGTACTAAGATACACTGGGTTGTTGAAAATAATAGGCGTAGAGTGGTATGCTAAAGTCGATTAAATATACGAATTATCGACTCATTTGTTTTTTTTCACTTCATATTGAAGAGTATATTCCTGAAAATGGTTATGTTGGAGGCACTTCTCCCGTCCAGCTGATTGTTGGAGGCGTTTTCGACTCCTACCCCTCAACACCCGGATCCACACAGTCGTCTGTTCTCAGCCAAGTAACTACACAGTCGTCCTCATTGACTGCTTCCGATGTACACGCAAGCTCTAACTTGTCGTCTAATCCTTCAGTTTCGGGGACCAACTGTGAGGTGTCTTTGGGTTCCGCATATGTGGATGTGGAGACCGGTGAAGTCGAGCCTCCAATGCTACCGAATAGTGCTTCTAATTCCAAAGAAAGCACCTCTCTGCCGGATGAAGCCGAATGGATTCGGGAAATCCGGCAACTGGCGTTACAGCTTATCGAAAAGTGGTCGAAGTTACCGGTGAGTCAACTGACAGTGCTTTTTACAGTTCATTACTCGATTGTTTCGCGGTATATATCATATTTTCATAGTTAAGGCTACATAACAATACGGTAATGAGCTTGACGACAGGTCTTCAATGAGAAGGAGGTTTCTAGGCCTCTTAGCCAACAGTTTTGTGTCCACAGCCGCTCAAGGGTCGTGAATCAAACACGTTCACTTGACACCTCAGCTTCCCCTGCATTCCGTAAATGAAGGATGAGTGTCACTGTATCCTAACTGCTATTTAGTCACACTGCTGATCAGCCGCTCGTGGTTGAACAGTCAAGTGCTGAAACTACCAACTAGGGGTTCGTGGATTCGAAACTCTGGAGTTTCGTGAGGTACGCACTGCTGATGGTTCCATTAGAATGAAACAGGTTCACAGTACTTATCGGCTTTTCAGCAGAGAATGGCTTCCCTTGTGGAATGAAAAGTCTCATGAGGACTTTTTGTTCCATACTGTGACTTTAGGGTGAAATGGCCCAAGTGGTTAGAGCGCGAATTAACTGACCGGAAGGCCCATGGTTCGAACCTGACCTCTGCCCCTCGACTTCCCCTGTCTAGGCTTGGGCAACCTGGTAGTATCCTAGCCCTCGTGCAACCTTCGGGTGACATGGCAGTTAGGCACCGAAAGGGTGCTACTGCTGACCGATAGTGTGACTCACGATATGGTCGTGAAGGACTAGGTCCTTCGAATTTGGGTCTTCAAGCCACTATCCTTCGGCCGCACACTCATGACCACTTTGCGCAGCTAATAGATTTTAGTAGGTGGGACTCAGCCTAACCATCTGTATGTTCCGACACTTTTGTAATGCGTTTGAATCTGTGTTACACACAGCCTGTGAACAAACCCTGCATTTCGGCCTCAGGAGTCGTAAATTGCTTAAGAGAGCGCTTGTGTATGTACCGCGTTTATTGCCCATTTGTACATTGTCTGCATCATCATCATTAACAGAAAGAAAACTACCGAATTCCCCGGACGGAGCGACAGGAGACTGAAAAAGAACTACATTTTCCAAACCATACGGGTTCCTGTCTGGTATCTTGGGGCCATAACGGTGAGTTTTTGATGGGCATGTAATCAGACATTCTTATGGTGTGGTGTTTAATCGTTGACCTTGATATATACCTTGGAAAATCGGGATTTACTCACCCGTTTTTCTGGATCTAGTATACTCATGTCTCTAGACTAGCTAATGACTGACTCCTTCAGAACTATCAGAAACGCACACACATTGACCATTCGACGAGCGTGAAAAGCCTCAGTGTCTGAACGTCAGGAGTCGTATTCCATGAGCTTTCAACCAATTCAAATTGATCAGACCGAACACGACATGGCCCAGGTGGTTAGAGCGCGAATTACTGACCGGAAAGGTCCGTGGTTCGAATCCGACCTCCGCCATTCGACTTCCCCTGTCTAGGCTTGGGCGACCTGGCAGTATCCCAGCCCTCGTGCTTCCTTCGGGTGGCATGGCAGCTAGGCACCGGAAGAGTGCTACAGCTGAACGCCTCCTCCCCCC
>NW_008752015.1:231960-239068 GCF_000715545.1 Opisthorchis viverrini | reverse complement strand
ACTGAACGCCTCCTCCCCCTCCCCCCCCAAAAAAAAAAAAACTTAGTACCCACTACCATTTGGGTCACAATTGAATCAGGGGCTATAACTGGAGTACCGGAACAAAACCCCACATCACATTGCTATCTTATGGTTAAACTTTCAAGCCAAAAGCGCAGGGTAGGGTAATTCAACTAAATTCTGCTTCTCCGCCTGTGCATCCAGGAAGTAATGTGCGTCCTTGCAGCTCTTCACTCACCAGCCATCGCCCACACTTTCTCCCCCACCCAACCAGTGATGCATTGCGGCTGACCTCTCTGCCAGTCTCCTAAGCATTGTTGTATGTCTAAAAAAATCAACCAAAACTATCAGTTACTTAACTCTGATACCCTTTACAGCCTCTAGTATCCGTACTCGCTGACAACTTAAGCAGCAGGCACTTGTTGCTGAAACTATGCTTTCCTTTTCCGTGAATGTATGTTATTTCTCTCAAACGCGCATACAAGACCCCACTTCGGTCGTGTATCTCAAGCCGCTTAGGACAAGCTTAGATATTTCACGTTCATCGGTTATCTGGTGATCCCTACTTGTTCCCGGCCAATACAAACTTTCAGGACAAGCGTTCATAGTGAGCTATTCTGAGGCCACCAACCGAAAGCCAGTCATAGGCTCAGTTGGATCATTTGGTTGTAAGTTACTAATCGAGAGCGCAGGTTGACTACGATCATGTCTCTGTGCATGCTTGGTTATCAGTTCTCCGTCCTTCAGGATTAAGAATGCCGAAGCTGAGCATTCCCTTCGTCAACTTCAGGGAGTCTGAGTATCTTAACGATATCAAGCTGATCTGGCTGGGAAGGAACCGGAAACGTACGGTTACGCTGACAACGACGATCGGTTACAGTGTGAATGGAATTGATTGAAAAAACCTATGCTCACCTTGTAGACTACCCGTTTACTGATTCGACACTGCACCTTACATTCTGAAATGCAACGAGTACGAGCATCATTGTTCTAATGACCCCTTTTCAGTGTGTCATTTCACTTCGTTTGTGCTCACTATATCATGTAACTAATTTATTTCATCTGCCGTCTATTCACCCGTCTGTTTTTTTATAGATGAAACTGATCATTCAGTTACTTCATGGGGGCAGCCCAATAACAAGAAGTTCTCAAGTTCTCGGTGAGTGGCACTTTTGATCCAGCAGTTTTTGGTGCGCTTTACTAAAGCCGTATATCTATAAGATACGTCATTTCTTATTCTTCAATTTTTAGTGTTACGTTTTTATCCTTTCAGATCCAGACGCAGTACGGAGAATCCAAGTTGCAATCTATCCTCGCTTTCTACCGAAACAAACACCCGCAAGTTGACAAAGATGGAGAGACGTAAATTGTTTGAAGCGCAGGTGTGTGCAGCCGAATCGAAAACGGATGACTCCACTCCAGACCCGCCTCAGCCGTCAGCCTTTGGGTCTGATAACCTTGATGAAGTTGAAACGCTGCGTCAAGTAAGTTCTAGTGGATATTGGACTTCAGATGGGCTGCTTTGACCTTTTGGGTATTCGTAATCCGGAATACCGACTGAATGTGTTGCACCAGACCGCCTTATTTTCCAGTTGGCATGGTTTTCGACACCCGTTGTACAGACGTGACCCACTACTCAAAAGATTATTGGAGAGTTGTATAATAGTTTCAGAACACTTATGATTGATTTTTTGCGTCTATGTCAAGTTTGTTTGAATGCTGCTCGCAAGGTGAAATCCATGGTTTTCAATCGGTTACTGAGCTCTGCCATCCGTATCTCCTCATGACAGTTCAACCTAAACATAGATTACCATGTGTTCTTATCACCTACGGTATGGCATATATTCTGTCCTGGTATCATATCTCTTTTATTTACCTAGTTGATTCTGTGCTCACTCTTGGAGGAGTTGAAGAAAACTGGTCCGGATCTTTCGAAATTCGGAACACCCGGGAGCGAAGAGGGACGAACTGCCGTATTGCTGAATACATTGCTGCAAACACTGCCCAGTCTTCTTTCAAAGTTAACAACTACCAATGATATCAGCGCAGTAGGTTATCCAAATTTCATTCCAGTGCATTTCTTTCCACTATGTTTTCGGCTTTTGTTTACAAGTTCAGCAGCTCCGCCAGTGTAATACAAACTTGTGTAGGAATACCTGGCTACCGAAATGTAGATGCTTTGGTTACAATTTTTCGCGCACATATCCAGGTGGTGGAGTAAAAATCCATGGGTTGGCTTTAATTTCAGCCAGCTGCCCTCTGAGGCGAGGTGAGTAGTCCATTTAGTTTGCTCTAGATTGTTTGCCGTTGTGATCGGTGGTGGCTGACCTAGATGCGTATCGAATGAACGTATCAAGAACATTTTTGAGAATCTGAATGTCCATCTTTAACTCAAAAAAATCCCCCCGTCTGAAGCGCTTATTGCGCCACTCTAATAGTCTCGAAAACAATCTTCTGATGCTTATCATCCAGCTTTCCATCTTTTGAACTGCCTTGTTGGTTCTCGACACATTCATCGTCGTGTGAAGAACTGTGCGACTCAGTGGTAAAACTAAATCAGTCACATGTAGTCGAACGTAATCCAGCAATAAAAGGGTCACTTTCCGAATTCGATAAAACTAGCCTGAAGCATCGGTAACTTTTGACGCTAGGATTATCCGAATCATCGGCTGGTGTTCAAATTGTGGATTATGCCCTGACAGTCAGAGTTATTAGTTATCGCCTAAACGTGATCCACCTTCTTCCCTTCCTCTAAATTTCTGTGGGACATTGAGCATGCGCTGTATTACGGGACTTGGTGAGGCGTCCGGTGGTGGGATAATATATTCTACACTTGCCAGTGCGATTCGAGGATGCTTGAACTGGTCTACTAGTATACCTTCTAGAAGCAACATATTAAAAAGTCCCGCGCCCTCATTATTTTCTGGTTATGTTGATAATTGTCGGTAAACTTACATCATTTGACTCGTGTCCAGTGACACTTTTCCGATTGAGCGAAATGGTAAGCAGCGGAAGGCTTCCGGCATACTTGTGCGACAGTGCAATTTTTGAATGAACAGATCGATTTACAGTTTCCGATTCCCACCATTCGACCTGTTTCCATCGGTCGCCCTGGTTTGAAGGCCTGTGTGGGACTCTTTCCGTGGTACAACTTCTGGGATTATATAGGCACACGAGTCGCATCACGACGAAATTTAGGTTTTTGTATGTAGAAAGGACAGCATTAGTAACCTAAGGTGATTAAGTTTCCGGATATTCATTCAGGTAAACGGAATGGATAATAGAAGAGTAATCGTTTGGTTTTGAAACCAAATGCTGTGGCGCTTTAAGGTGGGCACATAGCGGGTCTGTGGGTACCACAGGCTCAAAAGTACGTCACTATCACTACAGAAAAACTCCTTTTTGAGCAGAGACTTTTCCGGTCCAAGTATATTTCAGCCCGTTTGTGATTGGGGCACTTGAGAATCTGGTCCTCGGGGTCGTTACTTCCCTTATCGCGGGCTAACGGCTACACCCTCTTCACAACAATAAAGTGCCGAATGCTAATCACACTGTTATAAATCGTCCACAGATTTTAGTTCCGAAACTACAGGTGCTGCGCCTATCAGGACGAGGGTAAGCAATCTGATCGGGTTCGTAGCTGTCAGGCAGCTCCAAGCAACCACGAAGACTGTGATTCCGCGAGATTGCCCGTGCCTGCAGAAGGACAAGTGTGGAACTTGTGGTTGGGTTCAAACCACAGAACCTCTGGTCATTAGTTCCATACCTTGGCCATTCCACCATCTCGAACGTCGAGTGCACATATGGTGACCAGACTGATACCATCTATAATCTTATTCACTTGGCTGCCCAAGACAACGCATGTGGGCGGAATCAACGGCTTATTGGAACACATGCAAAGGCTTATCATATAAATTTGAGAAGCTGGCACACTGCACGAACTTCCCTCACCTCTCAACAGGTCGGGTGAAACTCAAACATCCTGAATAAGGATTCTTGTTTTTCTTTGACAGATTTTTCGTTTTCTCACCTGTAGTGTTTCAGATCACTGCTGAGATGTACTATGGAGTAGGCTGAGAAGTAGGAGAGCAGCACGACATTTCGAAGTCTATTGAATCTTCAATTGTTACAGTGAAACTTCTTGTACATGCCTTACGCAGTTGTCTTCTGCTCTTTGTATTCAAATCTGATTTACTTTACGGTGACTCTTTTGCTCTGAATCAGCCTCATATGTCATCTACTTCTATTCATGAATGGTGGTCGAAGCCCAGGTCCGTACAGATTGGGACCACATTTCGGTTATAACAGCTTTACCAAATGCTAAGTCGAAACCGACCTCGCTCTTCCACTGTCCTATGAGGCGTTAGTGCCATTCTAAGCGCAAAAAAACCGTCCATATCAAACCGTTATCTGCGTCTTGATGTTCTGAAATGTAGCTCAGTTATGCATCTCAGTGCGTTCATCTCGTTTCAGTTTAGGAAGAAACGCTACTCTGTGTGAGGCCTTTCAATCACCCGAATCTTTACATGTTTGTCGCCCACGTATGTTACCTCTTTGGGGTTCCATGGTCTCTCGCGGAAATACTGAACACCTGTTTCATAGTTGCTAGATATAATGAGTAAACCCCACACTAAACCCATGGCAACTCGCTGGGGCGAAATATTGTATTAGTATCACTACTTACTCTGTCAGTATGAGAAAAAGCTTTTAAACACTTCAAATTGTGGCGAACGACAACTTAGTGCTTAATCCGCTACTGCAATCCGCCTACTGTGAATCTATTGGTCTGTCGCTAGTTTTTGATATTTTGTCATGTAGCTCCCCATGAAACCGGTCTAATCTCAACATCCGTTGTTTATCGTGTATGCAGATTAATCGATTATGCCAGGAACTGCAAAAGCGTAAAGCTGACCCTGTCAACGTCCTCCCCGCCGGATGGCAGTCAGCCGTGGATCCAAGTGGTCGCATATACTATTACAATATGTCTACCAAGGTCGTTCAGTGGGAAAAACCCGGTTGCAGAGATGGTAATGACCATAATAAATTGGGTTCAACTGAACCGTCAGAGAAGTCTACGGTAAGTGATCCGTGAAACACGATGTGCCTTTCTATCCATTCACCGGTCCAGGTCAGAGACACACACACGGGCTTAGGAGATGTGCGACGTGTGCAACTGGGGCACATCACTACCTGTGAACCCAGCAATATGATCTGTGAATCAAGAGCCGAAATCGTTCACCAACATTGAAAGTTTACACTTCTCATGCTTCTGACGCAGCGCCGTGGGTTTCCTGGCTAAGGCAGAGTATTCGTCGCTGGCACGCCCCATTATTGTTGGATGGTTCAGCGGTGAAGCTATCCCAGGTAGATAAATGAATACTGAATGTTTGGGTGCTTGGTTCTCCGAGGCTTTTCATAGTTCAGTGAAAAATACCGTCTCATGCAGTGTGACAGTCGCATTGTTTGGTCCTCCGGGCAACAATATCAATTGAGCCTGGTTTTTGGAACATGTTGGCTAGTTTCACCACCCGATGGCTTGCTCAGTCGTTTGCCCTTGAATTTCCGATCTCTTAGAATGACGACCGGTTTTGCGCACTAGCACAGTGGCAAAAGTGGAGAACTGGGATGGCAGTGCATCCAAATGTGGATACTAAAGACTGAGTTTTGAGTGTTGTGTAAAGTCATAGGTATGGAGGTCCCAACAAAGGACCCGGTGACTAACGTTTCAGGTGGCACCAGCCAAACTGCAGGGCTATTCGGGATTTCAGTTTAGTTGAGTTCTTTTCATACTCTACTGCAGCGAAGCGTCAGTGTTGAACACTGATGCCATACTGTTGATACTGATGTCGATGATGGTTCGTACTGTCTCTCGGAGGACCCGGATATCATGCTAGAAAATGTTGGTTGTTGCATTTAGCTTCAGTCATATCTTCTGCAGAATGGATACGCATTGCAAGACGGCGCGACGAGGAACCACAGTTAGTGTACAACAAAGAACATTGCTCAAATATATACGTTAGGCGTGTGCGGCAAACCGGTATGTCAAATCCCCCAATTTTCAACATATCTACGTGTTTTTACCAGCATATTTGTAATCTGTGGAGAATAGTACATGTATCGTCACTCCACACAGTTAAACATCAGCATTTACTGCTGCTGTATCACCGTCGATAATTATGCTTCTCTGTAAACTACCGAGGTATCTGAAAACATTCTTGATGTGCGTCCAGAATTCAACGTGGTTTTCAGATAGGATTATTTAATTTCAAGACTGCTCCGTATTATGTCCACTTATTTTCTCTCTTGTTGGCAGCAACCCGTTTTGAGCGCCGATGTGCGTAAGCAGATGGAGAAGGACTTCACACAAGAGGTAGGTGGTTCTATGCAATACATGCGCTTGTGAAATTTGTTCCGTGGCTGTTAGTTTATGTTTTTTTTATGTAACATAGGTTGGGAAGTTCATCCTCCGTTTGCTTCGACCGTATCGTCTACCCAACTGCATGACTGGACGGATAGAGTCAAATGAAGATCTTGTTCACGTTACCAGAAAGGTCAGTCATTTCAGTCTGTTTCGTTTTGTGCATTTACCGTAATATGACGTCAGATGGATGAAAATATCTCTTCACATAGTGTTCGCTCACCCCATTCGGAACTTTAATCTANATCGGAAGAGATTTTTCAACTCAATATATGTTCGTACTCTTATTGCAAATGTTTATCAAGCAAATCTGTTAGATGTATATTTACTGTAATTATGGTAGCGTGATTTTTCTAGACCAATCGCAATATAGGGTTCTTTGTACAGGTTCTTTGTACGATCGAGACATTGTTGAATACCAGTGACTTCTTGATGTCATTGTAACTCGCACAACTTTCACTTGTTGTTGTTTATACAGCACCTTGTGGAAACCCTTACCGCTTCACTCGTTTTCCACGCTGGTATCATCATCATCATCGACAGCATGACATCAGTGTTCAACACCGATGCTTCACTGCCGTACAACCATGACTTATTTGAGAGCCTTATTATAAAGAAAAGAGTAAAGGTGGACGGGGGATGAACTTAGTGCTTGCTTAACATCATTCCGAGGTGCCTACACCTCCAGAC
>NW_008752015.1:171090-228720 GCF_000715545.1 Opisthorchis viverrini | reverse complement strand
CAGTTCGCCACATGTTCCAACCCCCAACCTGGAGGGCCAGGAGACTGTGTTCGTCAGACCTCTAACCATTGACCAACCTGGTATAGAGACTGTGCGTCTCTTCGTGACGGCGCTGGTATTCAATCCAAAAGCAGTACCAGAGTACAGTACAGGATTTTTCTAAACAATCTCAAGTCGCATACAGTAGACGTGTTGTTTACTACTTGAAGGCTAACTGTGGTATGATTGACAGTCACGTTAGCTGTTTCTATCTTCTTGGTGGTAGACCCCATAACCACCACTGAATACTGACATCGGCGCTCATGGCCTGATTACGCAGTCGGTGGCGCTCCCGCGTCACAATGCACATCTGTCCATATTCCGTCCTCAGAAAATAGTGTGAGTTCCGTGAAATGGTTGGGCCATTTCCTCCAGTGCGTAGTTCTCCCCTCTTCATTTTCGCTGTTATCGGTCGACTTCTCAGTTGCGACTTAAAGCACCATACCCTTATTACACGGTTCCAAATGAACACAATTGTGCTGATACAAATATGAACCACAAATACGTTTACAGCTTTTGCATGATTTTATGTTTCACTGCATCCGACTACTACTTTTTTCCTACTTTCAGATGACTCACGCTTTTGTGTCCAAAGAACTCTTGCGTTGTCGTTACACAATGCCCCCAACTTTAACCGAAACACTCCAAGATCGCATCCGTACCAGTTTGACACGTTACATGACTTCTCGTGGAGCAGTCTACAGACGAGGCAAGAAAGCTCTTTCCACTCAGCCTGCGATAACTTCAATCAGCTCAAAATCCGAAACTCCTGCCACATAAAGCTATTTTTCGTCATGCTCTAGTCCTTTTGCAAATTCCAATCTTGTTTTGTTCGGTTTGCTGTGGTGTACATAACAAACTTGCTTAGTTTTTTTCTTGGCTCGAACATCGCCACCGTCTCACGCACTAATCTTGTCTAAGTTACAGGCAGCAGCAACTCTTTGCGACCGATAGAATTTCTGACAATAGGAATTTTCTCTTTTGGAACACCCCTGAAACTGCGAATTTCTTCAATTCCCGTCTAACCGCCTATGGTCCCAACATTTATTGGCACCATTGTACTCGGGGTTCTCTTTCACTCTGTCCTTCCAGCTTTCCTCATTCGCCGTGACAGCGTGACTATGGCTGTGTTCTATCTCTGTTGTTCGTCCACTTCGCTTCCTCTCTTTGATTGGATAGGTTTTGTTCCTTCAAAGATACCCATTCACATGTACTCACAACAGCTTCCCCATAGCCTCTTTATATTCTTCCTTCGTGATGCTAATATTAATCTCATGGATGTGTGTGTGTACATAATGTAGCTATCCTACTGTCGTATCCCTTTTCGGCTGCGACTTCCCCCTAGTGCTTATTGATCGTTTTAACACCTACAAGTTATGTGCATGACCATAGCACTTTGTCTATGTCTTTCGACCACATATCCCACAAGCCTAGGTAAGCAAGGTTTTTACCGATCATTTTGTATGATAAAGTACCTTCTCAGTGTGCTCTGTTCAGTTGTTCAATTATCGGGCCAGGGAGTTTTTAATTCCACGACTGATGTAGTATTTTCAATATATAAATTCAGCTATACTGTGAGTAGTTAGCCTGCTGTTTCAAGGGGCCTTGATTGTAATTGTTGGTGTTTGGTTGTTCTGTTCTTATTGTACGTTAATCATTATCGTCGTCAGCCGAAAACAACACAAAGTACTAGCCGCGACATTTTCATTTTCGTTTCTGGAAAATAGTAGTAGTGGATAGCTGCGTACTGATGGTAACTGCTGATATCGTTTGCGGATGAATCCAATAGTAGTATCAGTAGCAGCTCCAAGCTGCTGCAGTCGAGTTGGGAAGAGCTGGTTTGAAAATCAACACCCGAAAGCTGTGATGATTTCTGGGACAGGAAACATCGGTTGACAGCCGTCTCAGTCGAACCTTTTTGCTTTGTCGAGGAATTCATCAATTCTGTGGGTCCGACAGACACCGTGATATATTTGGGCATCCCATTCACTTTCAAGCGGCAAGGTGTCTGCAACCACCGACAGCAGCTGCTGGAACTGCTTGATGAAGTGACGCATGCCCCTTTGAAGCCGCACTAAAGAATGGAGATCACAAGGAACTACTTGATACCGAGGGTGACACTCGCTCGTGCTCGGCCAATCCCACCGAAACACGTTCTAAAGGTTGGAGAATTATATCAGGCAGTCTGCTCGTGGCTGGCTGTATCTACCTCAGGACACCGATCAGCTACATCCACTTCGATAAACAACTTAGGGGACCTGCCATCCCATGTCTGGGTGCAACCATCCAATGCAGTGGAGAGCGCGTATGGAAAGACTTTCTACCCGATGTTTAGTTCTGCGCAGTGTGGTCAGTGGTTCCGCATTTGGTAAGGTTGTTCGGAATCTCAGCCTTCGATCCAAGTCTAAGTTGCATGCGCAAACACGAAGGAAGAACTGGTAGTTGCTTGGGGTGATAGTCTGTATAACAGCTTTGACGGTCGCGACTTACGAGAGCTAGTCGCTTCGCTTCTCTCGAATCAGTGGCTTGTGTTTCTTCGGATATTTATCCGCATTATCCAGCTTAAGGTGCGCCCGATGTGGTCATGGTGGCCAGACGGTCTTGTCTTGGGAACTGGACAACCGGAGAGTTTGGCGCATATTCTGCAGTCCTGCTGGGTCACGCATGATGCTAGATGGGCTTATCATAACCGGGTTGCAAGGAAAATCGCGAAACGTGCTCGTCGCTTGGGGTACACTGTCTTCGAGGAATTGAGATCGCCTACTTCGACGTCTTCCATCAACTCTGCTCTAATCGATGTTCGGGAGCGCCCAACCACCGTGATAGAAGTAAGCATGGTCGTGGAGTGACTGAAATGAGGAGAAACAGGATTATGTGCTGATTGTTTCCTGGTCATCATCTCAGCCTTACGTGCAATCGGTAATGATATCGACTTTTCGGTCCACCAATCGATCATTTCATGTCGGAGATCTCGGGGTCAGATGGCTCTCGTTAGTGCGAATTTACTGACCGGAGGGTGCGTTGTTCGAACCCGACCTTTGCATCTTGATCTCCCCTATGTCGACTTGGGCAACCTGACAGTATCCCAGCCCTCGTGCTTCCTTCGGGTGGCATGGCAATTTTGCACCAAAAGGGCGCTACAGCCGAACGGTATATCGAGGGTTATGCTTACGTCAATCCGTCACAGCTGTTATTGGACTGGGACTTCTTAAGGTCACTGAAGTGACTTGTTTGCTCGGCCCTCTGCTTACTTGCGACACTTACGCGTGGCATATGGTGTTGAGTGTTCATTCTTGCCATTGACCTTTTCACCTGACTCAATCACGGACACTGTGCCCGATGTGTGAGTCTTGACTGTGCTAGCGCTTAACGCGCATTTATTTTTTCAGTTTCTTCAGTTACTGGCCTTTACCCGCGTGTTTCCGTACCAAACATTCTTACATGCGTTGGGATTCATCTTGTCCCACTGGAACTGCTGGTGGCACACCTTAGAATAAGACGCTTTCCTGGTTGTATCCAGTGTTCTGTACACCGACGTCCATTACTTGGTATATTTTTCTATGCTTGTGACCTTGTTCTTAAAAATAAACGATAAAACAGTAGTAGTAGTAGTAGTAATGGTGGCCCTTTGACGGGGAAGTTATTCATGAAGTGCGGTAACGTGCTGGATGCACGCGAGTGAGCTTTTAGTGCCCAACGACTGTTGTGTTCTGTTTTCTCTTCTCTTTCCGGACAAACGGCTGATTTTCTCGGTGATGGCTTCCATACTTTATTGGTGGGTTATTGTTTGACTACCTCTGCTTCGTTTTCACCCTCTGCGTGGTTGCCTCGATAGAGCTTATCGAGGAATTCGGTCGGAAGCATGCTGCCAAGTTAACACAACCTGTGACATATCATCATGTCATAAATCGTGTGTGGTATGTCTGTGAAAGCTGTTCGGAATACGTGAACGTGATGAGTCCAAATTTTCTGCGGGAGTGGGGCAATGCTCCAAAGACATCGGTGGTCAAACACCAACAGCAGTCAGTTTGTTTATCCATTTGACGATTTGGGTCGCACTGCAGCACATAAGCTGTCGTAGTCGAGCAGAAGCGCTATGGCAGTCAGGATAACAATGATGATATCCTTGTCTGGACCTTGGACTGATACAGTCATGCACCATTTTGTACCTAATCCGATCAACTAGTCCGGTAAGGGTGGGTTTTAGTCAACCGATCCCCGTAGAGGATGGAACCACAGGAATGTCTTGACTGAATGCTGAAAAACGGCTCATCTGACTGCGACCCAACCTCTGGTATGAACATCAGTGTCTTACTGACAAAGGAAGTCCCTCGGCACAACAATGTTCTTGGTCCAGACAACATCGTCCTCAACGAGGGTGGTGGTGGTCTGGTTTGACGGCTTCAGTCGAAAATATCTACGATGAAGACAATGCCGACAGTGGGGCACCGCCTCGATGATTCGTACATTCGAAAGTGTGCGAGGAAATTGAACGAAAACAGAGTCCGATTAGTGGGAATCAGGCAGGCTTTCGCCATGGTCGCAGTTGCATCGATCATTACGTTATGACGTACTGGAATGGCCACTATTTCCGGCTACGAGCAAGTTTTGTTGTTTGTGATCTAGAGGCCGGTTTCGACCTTGTTTGCAGTCGGGTGCTATAGCAGTGTGGTGAAGGATTTCCTCTCTAAATCCCTGTTTCTCACTAAGACTCTGTGGGCTTCCTCTAGTGCTTGTCTACAGCAAACATCTGAGCTCTCCAGTCATGTAAGGGCGTTGTGAAGAGTGAATCTTCCTGTTCAGCTTCGTAATGGATTCCCGCCTGGGTGTTCTTTACTTTTATCTTAAACCCCGGTATTGAAATACTTCGCTCACAGACATTGAGCACGCTGAATATATTGCTGTTGGGTGAAATTCAAGGTATCTGAAATAACATGAATATCTTCTAAGCACCGCTCGGCATGTGCTTCAGACCTGGAAAATGTAAAGTACTATTACAGGCCTGAGTGCTATTAAACATAAAGCCTATGCTAGGAACTGAACTAATCTGTTTGCCAGCCTAGCTCGGCAGAGTGATGCAGGAAGAAATCACATCCTGAATCGAAGAGGCCGGGGCCGCTTTTGTCAACCTCCGTGGCCCCTCTGTGACGTCTATTCGGCCGCAATGTATAAAATGTACATTGTTCACGTCCAATTTGGCCTAATTTTGAAGCAGGTACCCCACGTTTGGGTGCATTAGAGCTACGATGGGTATCGGTGCCTCCGGAACATTGCGCGTGCGTGATGGGAAGGAACATCAAATCAGTAATGCTGAGGGTCAGATGGTTTTCGGGAATGCTGACTCAATAGATCAGCTGGTCACATTCCGCAGGTTGCGCTGGTTAGACCGTGCTTTTCGTCTACCAGAGGACAATTCTCCTCGCAGAGCTCTCCGTTCAGTGGTGTTTCTGATGTCTACTGATGGAACTGTACTACCTGGGGTTGCCCTGTCTCCTGGCTCAATTGTTTTGCCAGGGCCTTCATAGCTTTTGGTAAACTCGATAGGGGATCGAAGCAAGGGAGCTAGAAACGGAACTACAATTCTGCAAGATGATGTTTCTCTCAGTCTTGTATGGCTGTGAAATACAGGGCATGTACAAATTCAACCCTCGATGTTTTAGCAAATTTCACATGGATTGCATGAGGCGTGCCTTTGGCGCTCACTGTACTGGACAAGTTCCGGCCAAGGGGTCTTCCGGTGGGCATTTTGTAGGGGAATGGAGGCCGGTTACCTTCCTCCGTCAGTGGTAGCTGGAACAGCGGTTATCAGAGAACAAGAAGCGGAATAAACAGAAGTATCAAACAGGACCGTATGGAAGAAAACCGTACGAATGACCGGCAACTTTGAACTAGGGACGAGAAAAGGATATTGTCCGAGCTGTTGAACTGGGAAATCAAACAAGCTCGATGTGCAGCGACTGCGGTCATTTTTGTGCTAGTCGCATTAGATTGGTTGGCCATCAGTGGCGAACTGTCGACGGATACATTTCAGCAGATCCGCCTTAGTTTCCCGAGGTTATGAGACAGTTTCATACCTTACTTTAGACCCAGTGAACTTGGTCTAAGTGGTTTCCGGTTCATGCTCTGCACATTTATGTATTAGGATTACCTGGGCTATCCGGGTACATATCTAGGTGTTTTACCTGGAGAATGTGGGAAAAATAATGATCTGGGGAACGCGAGTGGTCGCTTAGAGTGGTGACTTTACCCTACTGACAAACTGGGCCATGCCATGTACGTGTTCCGGTGCACTGATAGGCTCATGATTTAGTATGTGATGGACGCCGCATGCCATCACACTTTCGCGTCTATCTCGAGGTTGCTGTTTTCCAGCTGCTGGTTCTTTCCGGAAGTGTACACCTGAGGCTACCAAGCAGCCAACTAAAAAGACATATCTAATGCCAACTCGAACCGAATTTGTGAGCTCACGCCTAGTGTGTCCGAGAACGGAGTTTGGTTTCATATGCTTTACTCCTGCAAAAGTCGCACTGGCACCCGGTTTAGTAGTACGCTTTCAGAGCAGCTCCGGATGGAAGCTCTTGAACTGTTTGTGACTTTGAGTTGATAATTAATTGGAAACTCGACCTCCAGCGTGATCAGAATCTAACTCATGTGTGGAAACCCAATTTTCTAGATAACATTCTGGATTCACAGGCACAATAAATGTGTCGATCGTGTTTTTGTTTTGCTGCGTTGTGGTCAGTGTCTCTTATTCCATTGACTTGTTGGATGACTGTTTTGGTATGTTCCGGGTCTGTTTGCAATTGGTCCGTTCCCGGTTTGTGTTTCGTTGTGGTCTTCCTTTCTTCATTCTGCTTGGTTGTGACGATGTCTTCTATTTTTGTTAGTTTCCTTGCTTCAGCCTGATTGTTTGTTTCTTTTCTCTTTGTCCGCCTCTACGTTCTGTAATTCCGCAAACAAAAGAATTACGGAACTACAGAACGCAGAGGCGGACAAAGAGAAAAGAAACAAACAATCAGGCTGAAGCAAGGAAACTAAAAAAAATAGAAGACACCGTCACAACCAAGCAGAATGAAGGAAGGAAGACCACAACGAAACACAAACCGGGAACGGACCAATTGCAAACAGACCCGGAATATCCCAAAACAGACATCCAACAAGCCAATTGAATAACAGACACAGTGACGACAACGCAGCAAAACAAAATCACGGTCGATCCCACCATGATGCAACAGAAGGCATATACCGACTAGCCAGTCACATGACAGAATATTGAATACTCTAAAGAAAACTACATAAACGCAGCTAGGCACGGAGGAAGCACCCATTCAACTGCGCACTGACGATGTCTCCTCGACTGGGGACGACACGTTTGCAAGCCAATTGCCAAGCTCGGCGAACAGATCAACTGCCATCCGATCAGCCACCAGTAAACACACCCGAGCTACCTATATTTCGACAAATTGACAACCTAACTGCTTGAAATCGCCACCTGGACAGATCAAGCAAATGATATGATTAAAATGCGTGGCTACTGTGATGAAACTAGTAGTGTGAAAAAATTGCCAAGCGTATTCTGCCATGTGACCGTTCTGCTTGCCGGACGATTTTGGGCTTTCACTAGTTAACTCGTAAGTCGACCTTAATTTTCCAAAAAGACATATGACCATTCTCTTGTGATGAAACCCCTTTAAGAACAAGTTCACATCACTTCGTCCTGATTTCCACCAAACCATTCCAGTTGAACGAGAGTAGGGCCGACCAATGTTCTGATCAGTTGGAATCGGATTTGCTTTCGTTTGAACTTACAAACTGATACATCGGGGAGTCATAAAGAGGCGCCACTTCACACGTATAAAAAGGGCTTACGGGGATCACTCCGCAGATCAAGATCATGTATGTCTTCTAACGTTTGTTCCGTTTAATTAACAGTGCATACCAGTTTATTCCCGGGTGGATGAAGCCTTTCGGAAGTAACTTAAGAAAATAGAGGATACAGGCGGCATGAATTTTACCTGAAATAAAAAACAGAATACAATCGTAGGATAAATCGCGCACCTTTTTCAGTTGATTCAGCTGCCATTACTACCGTGGCAGAGTTGCAACACATTTTAATGCATAACGGACTGCCTATGTTATCTTAGGTGTCTTTCCCTGTACATAACCTTTCTGGAACCGTGTACACATGGCAGCCGTGATTCCCGGGATGGAAGAATACGGTCCTCCACAGCTTTATTCTGGTTTCACGCAACAAGCAATGCATTTGGATGACGTTTTCTGCCAGAGTTGTGTCGGTCAGCTTGCACTCTCCAGAAAGGTCTACTCAGTTGTTCATATATGAAAGAATCCAACAAATTGTGGCTAGGTATCAGTTACATTGACGGTTGGAAGTGGTAGCAGCACTCAGCAACATCATGAGCAGCTGAAAGCCAAGGGAGCTGCAACGTGTAGTCGAGCAGCTTACGTGTGTAACTGGAGCGTACTTCAATCCAGCCCACGAGGAGGCTTATAGGCCCGTAGACTAGGATCTAGAGTGTAGTTCTAAAACGCGTAGTACGCGTTCACCATACAGTAAAAAATACTTTCATGTGGGGATATTTGTTTGAAACATGGAAAATGTGCCACAGTCCCTATTCACTTCGCAGTATATATCAAGTGCGTCCACGCGTGGAGAAGAAGAAATCTTACTTGGTAGCTTATTCACTTACCATTGCAAGCTCCAGTTTAATCAAATAAAACTTAATTCAGTTCCCATATGGATATGTATACGTCTATTAATATACTGAAGTGTACTTCATGAGTTGAATGCTTTTTATCAGCTGAAGCGCTCCATAAAAGAAATGAAGTTACGTTTTCATGAAGGAAACTATTCACAAGGTTGCTGAAAACTCTTCGACAGCCCACGACCGGTTTCGTCCTTCTTGGGGCTCATCAGGTAGGCGCAGTCCCCAAGTTTCCGTCAAACCTTATGTTCTACTTGAACCCGCACCGGTCGTGGGCTGTCGAAGAGTTTTCAGCAACCTTGTGAGTAGTTTCCTTTATGAAAATGTACTGCGATATCTCGAATATCGTGCCGATTGAATCATGAAGCGGTCTGTGTGCAACACATTCAGATGTAGAATATCATAAACGAGGTATTCAGTTGGTTCTCTCGTGAAAACCAAATTGATTTGCAAATGAGTGTATTTCTCGAAGATACGCTTTTTTTTCCTAGATGTTTTTTTCGATCAGGTTGGACAAATGAAGGGGCAATTCGAACAAAAGAAATCGCAGTTATATACGAATTCTGCCACAAGTGTGCGAATCTGTGAATGAGAACGTAAGATTTAGGACATAAGTTGATTTTATCTGTGCCCTGTTTCCGAAATAATCCGTAAGTATTCGCTATGGACATCTGATAAGATGATATTTTATGAGACTCGTCAGTGATCTAGAAATTTCAACCGCAACAAACAGCTGGTGATCGGAAAACCATGGTAGCACCGAAAACACTGTCTATCCATCTTCCAGCTGGTTCACTCATAAAATTACTACAAACTTAATTATCAGGCCATTGAAATCTGGACTCACATCCATCTACTATGCGATCTTGGTTCTGAATTCAGAACCATTCGGATTTTCTTATGAGGAAATTCAACGCAGTTTGTCTTTTTTGATAAGAACGCTGTCTCTGAGTTGTGTGATATTCTGTTCCCATCAAGATACCTTGGTTACGACTGTGCTGATTTCGGCGCCAACTTCAAAATTGATGGCATTGATCACACTGCTGGTTTTGGTAGATAAGTCTTCGAAAGTTAGTATTAGTGCATTGTACTCATGATTCTGGATGGCTGGAATTACCCTGATGGAATCCAGTTTTGGCTTGGGCATCTGCTTTCCTGCATTATAATACTGATTGAATAATGAAACTTTCCTCATCCAGTTAATGACCACACCGAAAACAGTCACGTCAAGTGAAGACCTAATAAGGTCGGATTCTAGTAGTTAGTTATCCTGTACACCAAACAATAACTGAAGGCTTCACTGATGATTTTACGGTATAATGAGACTGAGGAACTGTAACCGCTACTTCTTCCCTTTGTGCGGGAAAGCCTAGAAACACTACAGTTATTTCATTCTTCGTGTGAATCGTCAGCAGTGAGGATCTCATGAATCTCCAGGGTGAGTGGAACTCAAAATCTCAATTGTAGCTTAAGCCACTCGGCGTGGGTGGTTGATCAGTACGGTGATAAAGTCCTATTTTTCGGAAAAGATTTGTTTTATTTTAATTTGATATTATTATTTTTAGTGCTTTGGTATGTATATATCCTACACCAAGACATTCCTCCAACGGTGTCGGTTTCATTGAGCGCAGTAACTTTATCTCAGTTACTGCCTAGAGCCAGTGGAATGTACCTGAAAATAACAGGATGATTTACTAGTAAAACAATAAGCGTTGGCTTGTAAAAACAAAACGTTTTCCAATTTGGGTAACCATAAGGCGGAACACCAAGTTTAGAAAATAAGCACTCTCATCATTCCGAGGATTGTGTACTGCTGAATGATTCCGCTGCCGTCATGCATGTCTCTGAAATCATCCGAAGGCGGTCGTCCCATCTCATTCGCGAGTGAGGTTTCGAGGCTCACGGAGGCAGCCATCTTATGCCCACTGTGTAATCTAATTTCGTTTGGTTATTGGAGCAGCAGAAGGCGTGAATATTCAGCCAAATGATAGCGAAATTAGTGCCACCAGTCTGTCTTTGTCTTTTTCTGGCTAGTTATCAGATAGGTAGGCATTTACGCAAGCATGGTGACACAATGCTGCAGACTGCACGGTATTTGTGACAAGCCTTTCTCGGCCATACACCCTTTCTTGAGTAGTTTGTGACCTGCAGATGTTTAGCGCGAAATTACGTTATGGCTTATCGGAAGCAGATGATTTTCTCTCTCTTGCGCTGCTTTGCAAGTCTAAATTTGAAATGATGTTGATGCTTTGGTTCAGTTTATGAAGTTGTACCACAATTTGACAGTGTTCTTTACTGAGTTCGAAAGATTTGAACGATCTGGACAAAAGAGTTATCAACAGGGTGTCGTATGACTTCCATGTAGTAGTACTTTCGTTGGACGTTTAAATGGTCGAGCTTTCCGTCCCAGCAATTAGTTCTTTGATCTGCTGACTATTGTGCTGTGTCACATAACTTCAGAAGTACCAGTGGTCATCTAGGTAACTCCAAAACACCAGTATCTTTCCTCTCAGACTGGCTGGTTAGCAGGTCTATATAGTTTGCAATGCGAGGTAAGACAGACAAGTGAAAAATTAGGTTTGAAGTTAAGTTTGAATTAAGTTTTAAGTTCGTCTGCCACAATGTTTGAAGTGTGTTTCACTATTATTGCCGTCTTTAGTATATGCCTGTTCACCGAGCACCAAAGAATTACTTCATGAAGCAGCTTGTCTACAGATATATAACATCTCAGAGCACTCATCCACTGTATAGTTTCGGATGGATATTATAATATGTCCCAGGTAAATCAGAGCTCATGCGCAGGGCAAAAGAAATCCTGTTCAACATACAGTGCCCTTTAGGCCGAGTGTCCCTGGTAAGCAAATAAGTCAGTCGTCCTAGGGAAGATGCTCCTAATAAATTTTACGTTTCCATTTTAACTTTTATGGATGTTCGTTTTGAGACCAATTGCCTCACGGTATTTGGTTCCTGTCAAACAGTCATTTGAAAACTGCGCCTTAAAACTCAGCAAGTAAATCCTACGGTATACACTTAGCCGTCAGATGGATTGTAATACTTATTTTTATCAAAGTTTGGAGTCACATATTTCCACAAAATACTTAATTGATTTTGGGTTGAGGACATGGACAATATATTCAGGTAGACTCCTGTCTTGTGTAAGCATCATTATGCCCTACACTAGTGTGGGTCGACGTAAACTAAGAACAGACGGACCGAATACGTCCTGATTGAATCCGAGTTGATGTTGTACTATCAATATTTGCTTTGGTGCGCGGTATATTGAACTAAGAAAGCAATGCTGAGTTGATAGGGTTTTCTGCCCAAACCGTAATCCAGTCCAGTTGCCTGAGTGACCTCGAATTTGGTCCTTCGTTTTAACGTCACGAACGGAGGTCAGAAAATGTACTTCCATCTGCGAGCTAAACTCACGTGATGCGGAGTTTTCGGTACTCCTGACTGTATTATTTTTTGTAGTGGTACATAGTTTGTTGGAGTTCGGAACGCATAAGTGTTTTTTGTAAGTCATCAGATGGCTGTTGATCTGTTCGCCAAGAGCAGTGCGCCGAAGATGTCTCCTCGAATGGTGACGAAACACCTGCAAGTTAACTGCTAAGCTCGGCGAACAGATCAACAAGTACCTGATAAATTACCAATGAATGCACCAGAGCCACCAATATTCCATCACAGCTTGACAACAATATTTGTTGGGGGAGAAGTTCATGTGGAGCAAGCTGTCGCACGCAGTTTTTACGTTCTGCGTAGTCTTGTTGTTCGTGAAACATGTCAGTCAGAAAATCGGCTTCAGGTCTGAGTGCTAGAAATGGCACACGGTAAAAGGTAAGCAGATCACGTAGTGGTGACGACGTTTTCGAAAGAAAAGTGCTCTCTGGCTAGTGTAAAATTTGCTCAGTGTAGAATTTGGAGTGCTTTTTAACACTGCATTTTCTGTTGAATTGCCAGTATTTTAGGGGAGTGATCGCTGTATGGAAAAGTTACCCTGAACGAGAGGTCTTGTAGTTGGCAGTCTTTTATGTAGGATTTCCACCCCGTCACACGTGTTCCTAAGGATTAGGGCACAGCTGAACTGTTCACTAACTTGTCTAGATGGAACACACGTGATTCGTAAGACTGTTAAATACTTCGGCAGTTGGGATTCAGCTGGGTATACTTTTAGAGGGCAATTAGTCTGCAACTGACTGTATTTGCCAGTTTATTGCGGTTGTTCTAACATTACATGAGCTTATCGATATTAACACCTTACATATTTTGCTGTGTCACCGACTGACAAATTTACTCAAGCTTATTTTTATCGAGTCTGCCGGCAGCGGTTAAGTAATCCGTATCGTACTTTCTGTCACCACGGCTTTCTGGTCGTCTACCTTATTTGCTGCGGATTCACTCACCTGCTTCCTTTAATTTTGTGGTCAACGATGAACATGCTGAACATACCGCGGTGCAGATCAGTTCCGCATACATGATTACGTTATCTGACTCACATCTACAGTATAACCACGCGTCCCTCACCCAAGGACTTTCAAGTCATTCCATCGGTGGCCTGGACAACGAACGCCACAGTTCGCTTTTCATCGATTGGTTTACATACTTCCGTAATAGCCTTTACTGTCATCCAACATGATGTGATCATATAGAGGATATATTCATCATGATAAATCTTACTCTTAATGCGAAGCTCTGAAATTTTATCTAAGTTCTTCCACGGTGTATTCTCGTTGATCCCAAACTTCTCCTGTTGAGCCACAGTCACTCCGTCCTGCTGATTAGTTATAGACTAACAGTAAATGTTTTGAGTGATTCCACATTTTCATTACGGCACGTACGCTTGTCCTCAGTGAAACTCTCAATGTGATATACAGCATCAATGCAATCGATAATGTTCGTTTTCCTTATTTGTCAGCTTTACCTTGTACCAGCACCATAAGAATTTGGAGACTAGCCCATCACGTCACTGATTTCTTGAGTTGCGAGACAACAATGCCATTTTACGTCCAACGTTGTACGCCATCCTCTGGATATAATGCTATGCAAATCGAGGTGAAACACTAATGGGATATCATAACGTTCCTGAGATATCCGAGCAACATGTGACACAAACTTTGTGAATTCGCTGTATTGAGCTGTTGAGCCCTGTTAGGTACAAGAGCAAATTGAAGGAGAGTGTTTAATAATTATCGACATGCTACATACAGCATAAGGGGAGGAGAACTCCACAAAACATTTGATATAGATGGCGGACTGTCAGAATGATCCAACGGCTTTCGGGGAGTCATTTTTCCTTCAAAGGGATCCGGAACCGAGGAATCATTGGGAAACCATATACAAACGACGCGTCTTGATGTACTGGTAAAATATAGCTGACCTGGATAAAAAATAGCACATATCTTCCATGTTTAATTTCCACTGGGGGTTGTTGTTTTCGGTACCTAAACACCGGCAATGTCAGAACTGTTCCGCCTGTTGTGCATGTCGGAATGGTACGTTATTTCGCGCCCGGAATCTGGACGATTTTTCGGCTCTATTTTTTCGGTGACCACGTCTTCTCTTCCTCTTTCCTGAATGACTTGGACAGCTTTTAGGACCGAATGCCGAATTTCGGGCGCTGAAAGGCGTTGACAACTCCTGCTTTTCAGGGGTTTCAATGAATTCTATATCAATAAGAGACAGTTAAAGAGTGCAATAAATTACTCACAGTATTAAACTGATAAAAAAGAATAAGTAGATCGACGGATACATACGATACCAATTACGCGGTAAAATTCTGTACTAACCGATGGGTGTTCTCATAGAGCGTTTGGAGAAACTCCCGCAATGTTGGAGGCGACGTTGGCACTGTTGTGGAATATAGGTAGCTCGGGTGCGCTCCTCGGTTGTCGGTCTGTTCGCCAAGCTCGGCAGATGGAATGCGATCCACCGACGATAGTGAGTTGAGTTATCATAGATTATGGAACTTCCATCTAGAACTAGGCTTTCCCTACCTGCACTTTTACATCCTGGGGTTAAAGTGTGAATGACTTACCTGTTTCTTATCGTGTCTCACAGGCGTAACGTGAAGTGGTACCGACTATTTGGAAACTTACACACTGTACGGCAAAGTTATCGTGAACGATGTTCTATGTTGAGCACATCGCACTAGGGGAAACCCATATGTTTAAGGCTGTACAAGGCTTAGTAAAAAGCCAAATTTTCACGAGTGGGTGGTTTTTCCCTCATGAGATAGTGATTCCTATGGAATCGAATTATGTGAATGGTCCCAAGGACGACAGGTTATTGTAGGATTACTAGTCGGCGTACATAAAATGGAAACCACTAAATCTTACCGGGCGGACCATAACACTGCCGAATCATTTCGGTCATCAAGCGATTGCAGCGCATATCAAAATTCAGTAGGTGAGCGAGACGGAGTACTTCTGTGAAGATTACTTGTTTGTCACCCTGTAAAAGGAAAATACTTGAAATATTTTGCAGCAGCGCATATTCTGACTGTATTTTAAAAAAAATCAGCGATATGCAATACAATGCCTTAAATGCATCATGAATTAATGCGCTACTATTGATTATAAGTAATATAATATATAATTTAATGTAATATAACAACATACTACAGCAACACAAGATAATATAATATAACAAAGTACATGTGATGAACATGACTGATACTCTATTCGCTGCTCTATTCATTATTCTCTTGTTTTAATATTCCATATGCTGTACATATTCGCCAATTCGAATACATACGTGCTGGTTGTTACGCTTAGCTGAATTCTGGATTTCTAGTTTGTCGGGTTGTACCGATATACGTACGAAACTTAATTACCACATTTTGGCGTCGCGATTGGAACAATTCATCATGCCTGCCGAAATGGAACCATTAGATGTTAATTCAACTGCGCGTGACGTAGAGGATTATTTGGAACGATTCGACATATGGTGCCTCACAAAATCCGATATGGATGATAAGAAACTCACTGCATATTTCCTACATTTCGTTGGCAAGGAGGCGTATACTTTGATCAAGAATTTAGTATATCCTGAATCTCCAATTGATATTTCTTACACTGCATTGAAAAACAAAGTTCTTCAACACTTCAAACCGATTAACTTCGTAGCAGCCGAAAGAGCTAAGTTCAATATGTTAACCCGCTCTCATTCTCAGTCGGTCCGTGATTTCGTGTTACAGCTGCAGACACAGGCAGCCAAATGTGACTATGGTGCCCAACTGGAAGACCAGCTGCGTGATAGACTCATTGTTGGCATTCAACTCCCCGAATTACAGCAGAAGCTGTTACTCTGTCCGGATCAGAAATTTCAAACTATTCGGAAAATATGTGAGCAGTATGAAGATGTGAAGCATGTGACGAAGACTGAGGAAGCAGCCTTGTTAAATTATTCTAAAAGAAATAATTCAAGGATGCGGACGAACAACAAATCCAAACCTCGAACAGATTCTCGTGCCCCAAATCCATCAACACGTCACTTCACAGATCGTAACCCTAATCCGATGGCTCAAAAATTCGGGAAATGCGAGTCTTGTGGACGAAACCATTCCAGATATTCATGCCCCCACAGACGAGCCAAGTGTTTTAGCTGCGGTAAAACAGGACACATTCAACTTGTCTGTAAGTCCAAGAAAGTGTGTCACTTAACTTCTGACCCAAACACTGACGTGAAGACATTATCTGAAGATATTTCTACTCTTTCTCTATCTGTTTTGTCCCAAAATTCGTCACATGCTTTTAAAACGTTGATATCCGCTTCTGGTCAAAAGCATGACTTTATTGTTGATACTGGTAGTGTTGAGTCCATCATTCCACAATCAGATCTAACTGCATTCTACCCCAGTGCCGTGACAATGCTTACAGATGTTAACATTCGCGGTATCACTGGACATTCTGTACCTCTCGTTGGTAGTTGCACGATCCCTGTGAGGTTACTACAAGGTACCTGTATCGATTGTAATTTTTTGGTATCAACGTCGGGACCATCGATCGTCGGACTCAAAATTCTACGCTTACTGCAAACCAGTATCACCTTACTGACTTCTGCGAATGAGAATGAACTCAAGCAACTGATTCTTAAATGTTCTAAGGCCACAGGTGGCATGCAAATTCCCAAGATGAGGCTCGAAGTTACAGGAGAGCCTATATTTCTTAAGAGACGGATTATTCCATTTGGTTTACGCGAGCCTGTTCGTCAAGCATTAAATTCAATGTGTGCGAAAGGAATACTGACTCCTGTCGAGTCATCGAATTGGGCAACTCCGATCGTTACCCCACTGAAGGCTGATGGTATTACTCCGAGAATTTGTGATGACTACCGGCTTACGCTAAATACGCGGCTACTACAACGTACATGCACCACGGAAGAGCCAGAAGATGTATTGTATCGTTTATCAGGTTCAAGTGTGTTTTCAAAAATCGATTTAAAAGATGCTTATCTTCAAATACCACTGGACGAAGCCTCCAGTAACCTTACCGTGATCAACACACCCTTTGGGTTATTCCGATACAATTTTCTTCCCTTTGGTCTGAACGTTTCACCAGCTGTATTTCAGCAAGTTATGAATACTATTGCAAAAGATTTGGAGGGTGTTGAGACGTACCAAGATGACGTCATTGTGCACGCTGCTGACAAAGCTACCCATGATATGCGTCTGTTGTCTTTACTGAAGAGATTTTCTGAGTTCAATGTAGCTATTCATCCTGAAAAATGCACTTTTGGTGTCCCATCATTTTCATGCCTTGGCTACATTGTGGATGGCAGCGGTTTTAAACCTGATACAAGACGTCTATCCCCTTTAGTAAATGCGCCATCACCGACCAATCTACAAGAACTGCGTTCAGTTCTAGGAGCACTTCAGTATTACTCTCGTTTCATTCCTAATTTCGCCAAACACGCAAGTTGTCTGTTTGATGTCATATCTTCCAATCAATTTTCTTGGTCTTCCAACCATGAGAAGGCGTTGCGTGCACTGCTTGGTTATCTTCAGACTTCAGCTGTTTTGAAGCCATTTTCCGCCAAACATCATTCGACGATCATTACTGATGCTTCTCCCACTGGAATAGGAGCAATCCTCGAACAGTGTGGTAGACCAGTGATCTGCATTTCCCGTCGACTTTCAAAAGCCGAACGTGGATATTCTCAGACTCAACGAGAAGCACTTGCTGTATATTGGGCTGTCAAACGGCTTCATAAGTATCTTTTTGGATTGAACTTTACCATTGCTACTGATCACGAGGCTTTGAAGTTCTTGTATCATCCAACGAAGTCTCTGGCGAAGTCATCTGCCGCTATGGTGCAACGGTGGATTATTGCATTGAGTTCTTACACCTACACAGTAGTTCATCGTAGTGCGAAAATGATTCCTCATGTCGATTTCTTGTCAAGAATTCTATCATGTGACTCTGATTCAAACAACTCAGATTGTCTACTGATTCAACCATTACCAGTCAAGCGGGATGTGCTTGTTGCTGACACTAAAAGATATTTCGCTCCCATTTTCTCTGCACTGCGACGTGGCTGGACGCAGCAAGAACGACGCCGATTTCCTGCTTTTTACTGTCGCCGCGAAAGCTTGTCCGTTACTCCGGATGGTTTGCTGTGTTTTGAGGATAGAGTTGTCATTCCACCGACTCAGCGAGCGGCTGTTCTTGCAGATTTACACTCTGGTCATCTGGGTGTCGATAAAATGAAATCCCTTGCACGCTTGTCATGCTGGTGGCCGGAACTGGATGCTGATATCAAGCATACTGCTAAGAATTGTGTTAAGTGTGCACATAAGATTCATAACAAGTCTTCACAGTGGCATCCGTGGCCAGTTACTTGTGAAGCATTTCAACGAGTTCATGCTGACTACTGTGGTCCTTTTCTTGGTAAATACTATGCTTTAATTCTTATTGACGCATATTCCCGTTGGCCTGAAGTTTTTCTAACTACTTCTCCAAGTGCCGAATTCACTCAGCAAGCCTTGAGGAAAGTATTCAGCCACGAAGGTGTACCAACTGTTTTGGTCACTGACAACGGCACACACTTCACTGCAAAATTCCTCGAGGAATGGTTGAAGGGTCTTGGATGTCGACATCTGTTTACTGCTCCGCGACATCCCCAGTCGAATGGACTTGCTGGAAATTTTGTCCGAACACTAAAGTCTGCCATTATTACACTCTCTCCTACTACTTTTGTGGAATTGGACCGTGGGATTGATAATCTTCTAATGCAATACAGGAACGCCGTTCATTCCGTTACTGGGAAGAGTCCCGCGCTTCTATTTAAATCTCGTTCGTTACGTACAAGTCTTGACTGTGCCAAAACGGCTGATGTTGCATTTTTCAAGGGTAATGATTTACGACCCGCAACAGGAATAGTACTTTCATCAAATGGCAAACGAATGATCACAATTCTCGATCTGGCTGATCTCTCTTGTCATCGGAGACACATTGACCAGGTTGAGTTCAATACCAGAGGTCAGTCTGTTAACGGCACTCCTGCTGTTTCAAATACAAATGAGTCCTTTGTAGATGATCTTATGGTATCTGAACAAAACGGAAGAGAAGAACACAACCTGTGAAGAGTTTGAAGTTTTCATTCCGAGAAGATCCGAAAGATTGCGGTCAAGACCACCACTGGACTCATCCACACTCTACGTACGAAACTTAATTCTCACAGTACAGCATTGCGTGGGTACTGTCATTTTGGTTTGCATCTTTGTGGTTTTTCGGACGACCAGTGTTTTTGGTAACTCTGTTTGTGTTGGTGAGTCATTTTGGCGTGGGAACTCATTGTTAGGTGAAGACGCGTACTAAGGTATATGACTGATGAGTCTTTTAAACTATTCTGTTTATCGAAAATGGTTCCTGCTTGAATGTTCTCGGCCAATACAGAGCTGGACAGGTGTTTTTTGGCAGCTTGCAACAGACTGCATATAAGGTTTTCTCTTAGCCAACACTTTCTGAAGCTATACTGCTCCTCACTTTATTGGTCCACAATTTGCTGTTTAATCAACTAAGATGTCAGGAACATGAGTATGGATGCCGTTTATTGTCCGCTACTGTCCTCTACCGGTGCCTGATTCGCCACATTTCGCCACACTGTTTGTGCATTGGTTTTACTGCATCAGCTCACTCGCTATTCTGTTCAACCTGTTGCTCCAACTGAGCCGTACATTGTGTATTAAGAGACTGTTCATCATGTCGATTCTTCCCAGTCCACATACTAAGAATTCAAAGTGTGCAAAGTGCAGGAGTCGAAGAGTCTTCTGCGTGCAATCTTATAGTGGTGTCTATTTAATACTTGACATCCGTCCTATTGCCTAGACTTGCGTGACATTTATTCATGTTTAATAAATGGGCTGTTTTTTATCCTACACAGAGGGTTTAGGGTTCGTTCAGTGAGGTACATCAATTCAACAAACTGCATAGTTGGGGACAGAATTTCAAAGAATCAGGTCGTATTATTATGGCTCCAAGCTCTGTGGAAACACTCGCTAAGAGACACAACTAGCTCGTTTCCTCAAGTGTAATGGGCCAAAATAGCCTTTCATGCAAAGCTGCGCAAGATGTATGAGGATAAGTTGAATTTACTGACAAGTAATCGTCGGCTTTTGTGAACGCTCAACAACCTAGGGCACAGTGAATGTAGCTGTTTATTCAACATATATATCTGACATGGTCCTTGTTCTCTTTGGCGAACTGGGTAATTTTTTCCCCACGGTTTACCGCCAATCCAGGTGAGGTCAACAGTGCTTGATGGGCTGGTAGCACGTCGTAGTGGGTAAATAGGCGAAGTAATGTGCACGTCGTAGTGTGCATAGGATGTGAGTGGGGCTATGTTTATGCACGGCACGGCCAAATATATGCAATGTTGATGAGCTCTAATGAGAGCGAACCTCGAGTCCAGTGATTCCTCCCTTTGTTGCGGACTAACCGGAATAATTGCGCTAGGACAGAAGGACGACTGCTCAAAGAGAGTGATCTGAGCGTGAATCCTACAAACCTCACAAAACCACCAACAACTTACGTGTTTTATTGACGATAAAATTCTGTGTTCATGACCAGTTTTTTTGGATGGTTGGTTCCCTTTGGGGGGTGGTCGGATAGCTCCCTGGTCGACTAAAATCTCAGTGGCCTTTGAGTCTGACCCCTCCGACTGATTCCTTTTAACCTTTGACCTGTCAATTCACGGCTACCATTCTTGCCACGTGATCCACCCGTTCCCGACTAAGCTGGTGGTGAAGATTATTTAGATTAGATGGATTTCTATTTGTCGGAAAGCTGAGTTAGTGTCAGAGTACCATGTTTTTGGGAGCTCCGTTACTTATCTTGAGGTTCCAAGTGCCAGCCGCTGAATTACAATGCGCCAAGGATATCAGCTCGGTTGGTGACGGGGAATTCGTCCTCCAGTTGTTCAGCTCAGTGACCAGAACAACCGCCGTTTATACAACCTGAGCTACCAAGGCTACCTAGATGGTAGACCTCTGACATCCGGTGAGCTAGTCCTTTCGGCTTGCTAGCGCATTCATCCTGCTAGTCAGTCACGTTATTTCTGTTAATCATGTTCTCCAAGAAGAAGGAGCATCATTAACTGACTATACTCATTTGCATACCATTTTAACTTTGATGGGTGACCAGTCTGGAACCCAGATGTATTTCTCGTTTACAGTTAGCCTGATGAGTCCAAGAAAGACTAAACCGGTCGTGGGCTGTCGAAGAGATTTCATTAATCTTATGAGTTATGAAATAACATACATCACTCTTTGAGAAACAGGTGGCATATGCAACCAGGATGGTCGATTCAGGTATCAGTGCAGACGGACAAGTTAATTATCTAAAGATGAGCCATATTATTCAAGTGGGTCCAATGGATATTTCGTCCTTGTTAGTTATAGAAACCTTAAAGATTCCTCAAAAACTAACGTGGTCTTCTTAATGACATAAACTTAACGACATAATACTGATACGACAAGTGACCTAGGACACGAACTCCTGACCAAGTGTGTGAGGCGCCGGGATACATAATTTATTAGTTCAAAATTCTTTCACCATGTCGTTTCGTCTTCTTCGTTTGTCAATGTGCTTGCAATCTGCATTCTACTGCCAACGTCGTTTGCTAAACACGCCTAATTCGGTTGCTCGCTATTCACGAACGTCATCCATAGGTGTCGGTCAGCCGTTTCCTCTAAACCATTTAGCCACGGGGAACAGAATGATCATTTTTCGGCCCAGTTCCTTAATTCGGTGGGGGTGACACAAATGAGATGTGTGCTAACCTCGAGGTCAGTGCAAGCCAGTGGCGGTATCTAGTGTTTAGCCGCAGACGCTATACATTGAAAAGATACACATCCTATACACCGGCATGCAATATTTCATTCGATACCAAAGTTTCCTCTGTTTGTGCGGAGGCAAACCAGTAATCGAATTTTTGGTATTGCACAGAATAACCAGGGTTTCAGGACTTCATTAATAGCTTTTCCTTCAGCTATCAATCTCCAGGCCTCTTTCTGAAATACCTTAGCGATGAGGTGACGTAAACAGGTGGGAACGTGTAAATCTCCCGTCTTTGAATACTACACATGTTTAGACATGCAATCCGTACGGATAACGGACATCACTGTCGAAACATATGGCTTTGGATGGAGCGTTACATTATGCGCTTGACAGGTGTCCACAAGTGCACTAACAACTGAAACCACATGCACCAACGCACAAAGAATGAGAAAAAAAGTGTGCGCAAAAAGTGACTGCAAATGTTAGTGACCTGGTTTCCGCATAAGCTTGTCTAATTACATATTTAATCGCGGTTTTTCGCTTCACACACCAGCTGGGGGTACACATGCTTTTCGGGTCAAAAACCAATAACACTTCCTCGTCTGACAACATATGTAACCATTGTGCTACACACACATTTACAATTCGGACGATAAAATGTGTCAGTAATTTTTTACTTCTCCGCTGACACATGTAATGGCATTCGTTCTTGCCGTGATAGATTGACCACAATCGTAAACGAGCGACCAGCAACTGTGCTCCTTGTGAACAGACCCCAATCTAACTGTGCTGAATCACCTTTATCATGGTTACCTGACAAATTTACAGAAGTGGTGCATCCTACTGCAGCGAATAGGCCGACACCTGCACGTCGGATGCATATTATTTGAGTCCCATGAGCTAAAACATTTGGTCACAATTTGGTTCCAAGGCAGTGACTTGAAACCTATCGGCTTGAACAAATTCAGGATCTTTTCGCTTGCCCTGACCATACCCAAAAGTAGTCCTCAACCTATTAGTGCTTTCTATTGTTCCTGTTCTATCCAGTTCGCTGGGGGCATGTTCATGAACACATTATTCTCATGAGTGATCATCACAAGCGACATGCTGGTCTTTGTGTCACACGTAGATTCATCTTCTTCTGACCGATTCATTGGGGCGAAACACTATCTTAGCTCTGAGAACATGTTTGAACTAACCTCAACATTACCCATGGTCTCCTGGCACGATCAGTTCTTCTGGACTTTCACCGGTGAGCCGATTAATTAAATGCGATCAGACGGCCAGTGTATGTGTGCTTGAAATTTCTTCCGTACAGTTTTCCTCTTCGTACAGAAAAATCTAATTCTCATCCTTTTCTTTTGGTATGCGAATAGGATCGAAACTTTTCCTTGGCCCTATTGTTTCTCCGAATAAATTGCTACCCACCTATTATGCGGCAATCGACCAATGGACATCACGGCATTGAACACCGATCGGAGGCGACTTCAATAATCACCCACCCATCCCAGTTCATTCATGTATCCACCCCTCTGTATCTTCCCATGTCAAAGTTGCAGCTTCCAGTTAGATCCACTAATTAGCGACCAGATTTCAAGAGCTAAATCTACTGTAAAATAGCCGGGTCCGTGTCCGTAGAAGGCATGCTTGTCTATCTTTTGCCGCAACAAATGCAGCCGCGCTTAAGATGTCGTTTTCCATAGCTCTCAGGTTGATCTGTCGCTGATCTACAACTGTTCCGTTTGGAGTAGTTATCCTTCGCCTTAGGTTCCCCTACTTGTCATCATATGTCGCCTTCATCACTCACTTGCGCTTCCTTTTTGAAGCGGTTGCTACCGGAATGCTGTATCTCTGGCACTGATTAACCGACGCTACCTATAGAGACACTATTCTGAACCAGCAACCTACCTCAGCCTTCTCACGATACGCCCCGCTTGCTATCATCATCAAGCTAGCGTATCTGCCCAATATTTCCTGTTCTCAAGCTTCTAAAGTCGTTCAAACGCCATCAAATCAATCCACCGTGAGGCTTTGATTCCAGTCCCGTTATAACGGGTTGCTGAAGAAGCCTATCTTTTTTGTGCAATAAATGTTTTATTAACTAGTGGCAAGTGATATTGCTGCACCATGGTTCGAAAAAAAATCACTCAAAAACATTAGTCCCTGAGTAGAATATTTGATATCTCTTCCTCTCCTATTCGGTTACTTTACAACGGCTTGCTACTTCACCTGCCCGGCTTTGAAAACCAAGCTCACGACGTTTTGTCTTTTCTCCTCACAAAAGCGCTATTATGGGTCCACATCTGCACCGCGACTAATGACTTCAAGTATAGCAAGAGCACGAAAAATGCTTGCTTGACGGGCGAATCTCACATTGGATAAATCAGAGAAGACCAAACATCCTTAGGTTTTACGGGTATTCCGACACACAAAAATAATAGAGCCTCCCAGCCATACTCCTCCGGCGGTTTGACAAAATAGAGAGCGATGCTATATGTGTAGATAGAGAGGGCGCAATTTCGGAAGCCTATCCATATTTATTGCAATTGAACTAGGTAATATACGTGCCAGTGGCCTAACGAGGACGAATACTGCACTGGTTTGATCTAATTAGCTGGTATTGAGTCACTGTTGATTCACAATTGCCGTGCCAGCAGCGAAAACATAGTAGGACTAATATTTATACTCGCAATGCACTACTCATAAGGTTGCTGAAGATTGGTCGACAGCTCACGAGCAGTTTCGCCCTTCTTGCTTGGAAACATCACAAACGAGATATTCCGCTGGGTTCCAGCTGAGTCTATCGCAAAGCCAAATTTGCTTGCAAATGAGTGTATTTTGCTAATTTCGTGCAATTTGGTTTCATTATAACGTAAAGTTGGCGGAAACTCATGGACTAATATTTCTTCAAAGAGTTCCAGCAACTTTGTGAGAGCTTGCCTTAGAAAACTATTAATTACTGTTTCCAACACACACAGTTGCTTTATAGATTTGACGCAATGCAGTGTGCAAACTTGCGTCTTTGCTGCATAATCGGCTACACCTATCTTTTCGGCGAACAGAAGACGCAGCTGAATCTCTCGTTTATGCTAGTTTTCAACAACCTTGTGAATAGCTTCCTCTATGAGAATACACTGCGATATCTCGAATATCGTACCAGCTGGAACATGAGGTAGCCTTTGTGCAGCACATTCAGTTGAAGAATATCATGGAGGAGGAATTGAGCTGCGTCTTTCGTGAAAACCAAACTTGTATACAGATGAAAGCATTGGTCGAAATGTAGCTCAAGGTTCGCAACGCAACACAATTGGTCATGACTATCCTCTAGAATGCCACCTACACCAACATAAGTCTGCACTATTCCCTAGCACGTAGTGACGCCTTGCTCTATTTTGTGATTCCTCCCTATGCCACTGAGCGCAGACACGCAATCTACTGTGGTATATGCATAATATAAAGAGGATTTCATAGAGAACACTGAGGGGAATACAACCATCTGGCTCATTTGAGGTGGCTTCTGATTGGGATAAGTTCAAGTGAAACGTAACTGGTGAAGAACAATGACGACGACCTTCTATTTGAAGGATTCACTAGTGAGCGACCTATGTGGATACATTTGTGATGAGAATTACCGGACACGCTCTCCAACTAGGACTATGGTGAGGTTCTGAGTGTTTGAATTTGACCCCCTGAATCGCATTTATGGGTCGAAATTCCACAGTCAACAGGATTCCTCATTTATCACAAACCCAAGTAAAGTTTTAGCTGATCAGATATCGTAGTAAACTAATGCACCGTTATGGTGTTTGGCGACAGTTTGTGTACAGTTGTTATTTAGAATGCTGACTTCCCATATTGAGGACACATGCATAACCGTGATATATACAACCCAAAACTCGGGTGTTATCTTACCAAACTAGATTTGCACTTTTCAGTGGGACAACCACACAATTACGTGAAAGTCTCAGCCATAGGAACCCGCTAACTTCGCTGACACTTCATCCGTCTAACCGAGTTATTATTAACATGCTAATGATGGTATTGAGCTGTGTTGTGGTGGTACGAAATAAATTCCAGAGATGATAATATTACGAGGTCAACACATGTGGAGGTTGCTAACTAATAATTATTGTTGTATTAATTGTAGCCTTTGTTTGTTCACAATCAACGCCTTACATTAGTTGTGTGAAAATCCGTACGTTTTCTCAACAGCTGATATGAGGTGCATTCAGAGAACAAAATGCATTTGCCAGCTTCCTTAACTGCTGACTATTGAGCTATTTCAACTTGATTCATCTTCTCTTGCAATGTACATTATTCAGTGTCACTTACTTTCTCATCAAAACTGGGACTGTTGGGACAGATCCTCCTATTTAGGCTTGAGCGCGTTTGTATTGAATTGCTTTCTTGTTTGTTCAAATTGACAGTTTGATACACAAAAGCTCCAACTTGTTGAGTGGCCAGGAGGAAAAAGATAAACTGTCTGAGGAGCATCGATTGACTGCCAAAACAATTCTCAGTTTGTTTGAATTCTGGTAGTCGCTTCACAGGACCATGCTAATAGTTTCTGTACTGACGAAGAAAACAAGTCATTTTTGAAAGCCTGTTCGGAAAACGTTTTCTTTCGAGTTTGCTGGCATTAGGTAGACTTTGAAAATTGGTTATATGTGAAGTTCATGCTGATTAGTTTGTAACACATCACTAAACATCGATTAATGTGCTAACGGATATTATCAATTTGGGTAAAACTACATTTTCACAGTGATTGGTCACTTAACGGAATCTGAATTTCTTGTCCAATTCCTTCGCCCATTGGGCAACCTTCTGGTCGTAAGCGTTTGAAGAAAACATGTCTGATGGAAGAATGAAGTTATGTTCAATCACCGCAAGCTATGCCAACGAAATGTGACACCTACGAGTGCAATCAAACGAAAAATGAAACACCGACAATTGTCTTGTCTTTGCTAAGAAGATTAGGTCATATGCATTCAAAAAGAATTACTTCAAGGGAACTTGCGGTCTCCAGTGTTCCTCGGAATAGACTAAACTGACCTCGGCAGTACAGACGATCTGCAACCAATTTGCTTACTTTATGATTGAATTCATCAGATAAGTTCCATTCAGCACATAGGTCCGTTCTAATCATGTGACCAAAATGGAAGGACGAGCTTGGTCGTATACTTTTTACCGTTGATCATTTAACGCTGGTTGTTTCCCGAATTTGATCAAAATACGCACAACTTGAAGGGCAATTTTTTTAATAATCAAGTCAGTACTTCGAGCGTCTTGATTACGTCAAGCCATTCAGATTTTGCGGTGCGTGGGAGGGTGAGCATGATGCATTAGAATTTTCCCGGCATTCGGTCCCACCTTAGCCTGGCCTATATTGTTTTGAATTATTTCTGGTCATGGGTTTGAGATCTGAGCTTCGTCTTCTGAGCTGACTGAGGGAAAGAAGATAACAAAGAAAGTCCCTTATGATTACGAGATGCTTCTGAGATGCTCATTACCCTTATTGCTTACAGCAGCTGGCCATCTGAGGTCGTTTGTTGGTCGTTCTCTGCGGTAACCTGTCCCGATATGCACTTAAAAATAACTGGACTGCTTAAGTACTCAGCATCCAGCAGGTTAAAGAAACTGGTTCAGTCTTGCTTGTTACTGCATGATACAAAAGTGTGTGAGGACTCTAATCATTTTTCAAGCATTTAAATTTGAGGATGGGGTCGAAAAGTGGGGAAAAATCACTTGCGTTATAACATATGCGATTGGCGGAAGGCAAACTTAAAGCTTTTTTTACTTCATTTAGTGTTATCTCAACCTTCGGTTGATTAAACATGTCGCGACTAAAACGGAAACGTCAAGTACAATTTTGGTATCGTAAAGTCACAACCCATTGTGGTTTTTGAGATCGGTAGTGCTTAGTGGATTAGTAACCCGGATTTTATTTACTCGATCTTGTCTCATGTTCGGGCCACCTATTTTTTCGTATCTAGTGTAAGTTTACTGATTTTGCTTTTGCCAGAAATTGCCTGATAATCACCAATTCCACAGATTGTAGTTGCGCACTCTGTTGCACCAAACAGACAAGAATTTATACGCCACCGCAATGTCCAGGCGATGATTGGGTTTCGGAAATGTGGGGGGAATTTCCCTGTACAAAGGAAGCCAATATACGGTGAAAAGCCATGACGTACCATGAGTCTGTTTTATCCCACTGATCCTTCCGCTGTGAGCTTGATAATATGATTTCGCTGGGTCAAAAAGTAACAGTAAATTGTCCGAATTATGACCTCTTGTCTAAAAAAGCGCTCTGTTTGAAACTATAAGACTATAGTTCCTGCATTGACGACCCAGTGAACAATACTGTGAACATTTGCAGTCTACTTAGATGATGAAGTTTGACTTTTATATTGGACATAAAAACCCTCCGCTTCCTATTAACTCTGCCGTATTTCGGAGTTTTTCCTTTGGTAGGCTTCTTTCTCACTCATACCGGAAACACTTCATTGCCCTCAATCTGCAGTTTTCATCAAGCGAGCGTCGCAGTCTTTTCAAGGGAGATTCTGTCCTGTAAGCGAAATTAATCTATACCGGATAGCCGAGAAATAGCGCACAGCCGCTTCATCCTGATTATGATTCATCTGCATTGCGCCGGTTTTTAACTAGCAGCCTCAGTGCTAGTAATGTGATTACTTGACGGCTCGGCCGTGATCGGCTGTTCACATGTGTGGTTAATATGTACCACCCATGCTTCAGTCACAGAAGCCACATCATGTGTTGACTGGCTTCTGGAGTAAATTCTTGGATGGTCGTTCAATAGTCAGGTGTGTTACCCTTCATTCTGAACTACTTGGTGCTGTGAAAATCTTGGAGAATTGTCAGTGGAGATATTGTTCTGTAATCAAAGTCAATTCGTCCAGGAAAAAAAAACAACAAACGTTTTAAAACTGTTTCGTCCCTGATGGCTTAAACAGTAGCGCCGTAGTTAATCTAAGTTCTGGCTAACCAAACGACTGCCCAGGGTCTCATACCCAAGTGCTCAAATTTTCAATCAAACTATTATGGCCATTCGTGAAGCGAGCACGGCTGATGATTTCCAGTATGAATAAAACGGCTGCCAAGTGGTTGCTGGCTTTTCAAAATAGACTGCCTACACTTGGAGAGGAAAATGTGAAGTAAAAATAACTAACCTTCTCAAATTCTCAATTAATAATCTTCCCCGCAAATTTACTAAAGCGTATGGTCCAACAAGCAATCTGCTCCCCAGTCCTCCATCCACTAATTAGCAACTAGTTAGTAAAACTTTTCAGGGATCAATGATATTTTGGCAGACTGAAGTGAAGTGAGAGAACATTGTTATAAAAGGAACTACTCACAAGGTTCGTAGCGCATGACCGGTTTCACCCTCCTTTGGCTCAGTTCCCGAGTTCTATGAAATTATGTTCTACAAGGTTCGTAGCGCATGACCGGTTTCACCCTCCTTTGGCTCAGTTCCCGAGTTCTATGAACATTATGTTCTACTTGAACCCAAATCGGACAGATTCAGACAAATGCTCTCATTTTCAAGAAGACTCAACTGTGAGTAGTTTCCTGTATGTAATACACTGCGACATCGTAAAAATCGTACCATCTGAAACATGAGGTGGCCTTTGTGCAGCACATTCAGTTGAAGGATACCATAAACGAGTGAATCAGTTTAATTTCCCTGGTAAGTCAAGTTGACATGCAAGTGAGTGCATTTGTTGACAAAATAAGATCGTTTTTACTCCGCGATTAAAAAACTTGTTTTTTTCATTTGCTACTTCATAATTTGACCGTTTATGTCCTTTATCCGTGGTTGCATAGTTCGCGAATCTTTTTCCGGACTCATTGACGAAGACTTGTTGGATTGGGCGATCCATTACAAAGACAGAAATGTGCATCATTTTCGCAAGTATTTTTGAATTCTTCCTCCAAAACAATTTGTGGCCTGCACTGATTGCCCTCAGGGGTTGTTGCTGTATACTGTTCATCCATCACACACTAAACTTTACCCCCTATTATGGTTTATAAGTTGGGTCAGTCGTTTGACGTTCTGGTCGAAAAAAGTTGCTGACTGTTCTGCGATCTGAAGCGGCCTGAGCGCACGAAATGAGCAAATTATGTAAGTAATCACGTGGTTAGCAAAATATCCGAAAGACGAAAACACACACACATTAGCGAAACAAGCGAATGTTTTTGCGCATTAGTATACAAATCTGATACAAGACTTCTGAGAACCTTAAGATCAAGAAAAGCAAACCGCTGAAAATTCCAAAGAGCAATACACAATCTGGAGTATTTAAGTAATAGATCAAGAATCCGCAGCACACGAGAAGTAGGACAGTCTTACAAATCGCTGGAAGCTGGAGCTGAGTCCTCTTTGAAAATTATTAATTGTCACGGGATTTAATGCGAAGACGGCAGATTCCGAATTAATGTCAGTGGATTGTTGAGAACTGGCTTCATTGAAGAGGGCTGTCATTCATTCTACTGCGGCCAAGATAACCAATGTGATTGGCATCCAACTCGACGTGGTGTGTACTTTCATGGCCATCCCTTGTGAAAATTGACAAAACAGTGAAAAATAATTTCATTACTTGCGGCTAACGTGCAACGAAATTCAGGGCAATCTAAAGGATTGTTTCGCAACTGAAAGTGGGCTCGAAATTCGGGAATGTGAAATGAGCGTAAGCAATGATAATCTTGTTCTTAATTGTCATGATGTTTAATGCCTCCTTCAACGCTTCATTATAGAAATTTCTGCAACAGTAAGCAACGACCAAAGTTGAGTCCTGACGTTTCAACTGAACTGACAGTTTGTGTAGTACATGATATTACAGCCTCACTTGGTCCAGTGGACTTAAAAATGCAAAAGGCTGTATGGCTATCAAAATAGATTTATTTGCATGTTAATTTAGTTTTCACGAGAGATCCAAAAGAGTCTTTGGTTTGTGATGTGATTGTGACATCAGTCAGACTCGCCGCAGAAACGTTTTCAGTAGGCTGGGAACTCATGGGAGTTTGGATTGCCAAACATCGTCGGCGTGATGTGGACAAACTATTGGGACCATAATTAGTTGCAAATAGGGATAATTTCATGGGATTAAAACAATTCGCTCATTTCATCTTTGGAAGTAGTGGGTATATTTGAGACTTGGTGAAGATTATTCCAATGGTTTACGTCAGTGATTTTTTGTTTTTGTGTTTCAGTTGGTTAAAAAGCTTGTTGCTGTCTCCTTTGACATTGTTCACATTGTTCGTAGAGGATCGTTTTAAGCGGACCTAAGTACTCATCTTTTCATGGCTGAATTTGCTCCTTCAGACTAAATGCTGGAGTTCAGGGAGTGGTGCGTCGATTGGTGGTGGTATCAGACATGGAGGTTTTTGATTCGCTCTAAATAACCATTTGAGTTGTTTGGTCAAAACACCGGCAATGTTCTTAAAAGTGTTTTATCGCCTCAGGAACACCTTGTAAGCAAAAACGCACACATTGAAATTTTGCTACTCTACAACTTCTCACAGCACTTAAAACCACATCTCGCAATGGCTGATAATTTTACCCGGAAATCAGATACTATCAAATTAGTGATGGTGATATGCGATTGGATGATGCGACCTATTTACGTTGTGGGATGTGTTGAATAGCAAAACCGCACTATTTCTTGCAGTAGGTTTGCACGGTTTTAAGCTCTTTCATCATTTGATTCTCTCATGATCCTGCCTTTTGAAGTAAGGTCAAAAGTTCTGTAAAATTTTGGTTGATTTCTGGATTCTTCGATGGTAACGCCATACTGAACAATTCACCACGACAACTGGGGTTCACACAATCTAACAAACTGGAAATCAAGCTACTCAAGGTGAAATTCAAGATTCAAATTCAACTACTTCCTTAGCGTTTTAGTGGCATGCTTTGGCAGAAAAGCTTTTCGTCGTCACTTAAAATGACTAGCAACCCATGGTTTGAAAATCCGTTCATTTTACGACATCTTACTATGTTTCAAGCATCCGAGAATCAGTGACACAAGCCAGAACACCAGAGTATCAAGACCCTTGGTACCAGAGAGGCTGCTCCTCATCAGATATTGTAAAAATCAGATAATTTAACGCCCCTTTTTCGACGATATTTGGACAAATTTACGCCCAATTACACAGGCTTAAAAAAGGTCTGTTTACACAGAAATGCCCGTTGGAATACCGGCATTATTTTCAGTGTTACGCGACATTTGATAGGTAGATGCCAGATTATTTGAATTATGACAGCTTTTTGATGTTTTAATCAAACATAACATCAATGGGTGGACAATCCGATAATGTTGGATGGGAAACACTCCCTTAAGTGATGATGGTCATGTCATGATATTTGAAGAAGCGCTGCAATGCGTTTTCTTTGGATATTAATATTTTTTACAAGAACAATCGGGTTGCTATCTTAATTTCACTTCGGAGGGTTCCTAGCCGACTGAACTGCTTCATGCTTCTCGGTAGTTGCATGCAGATAGGGTGGTTTGGTTTGTCCTACAGGCCTTATCCTCTACTGAAATCTGTAGTGCATAACAGCCTTGATTCTCAGTACGACAAGCAGAAAATATCTATCATTTCGGATCACATTTAGTTTAGAATATGTTGTTACATCTTACTGAATTTTGATCTTACCGAAGTACCTCTTCAGTCGTCTTGTGTTGGGTTTTGCTGCAATGTATCAGAAAACTAAATTTAGAGCAACTTGGGGCTCCATTTGTTACATTTTTAAGGATAAGCCAAACAATTGGAGGCACAAATATACAACTATCATTTTAGACTTTGTTAGCCTATTTTGCAATATTACTGGGTCGCCGTTTAGGACATTGGTCAGACAAATCACATCACCCAAGCACGAGTATATCCGCCCATTCAAATGTGACCATTAATTTGTGTCCAGCTATCTTGTTACAGGCTTGTCTTGCGCATATCAGATGTCTACAGTTCAAAACTCTGTCATGATCAAGGATATGCATCTCTGACGAGCTCTTGTGAGAGGAAGACCCGAATCCAGTGCTTCCAACTTTGGTGTAGTCTCACCAGGATATTTGGGCCAGGGGTGAAGAGGTGCTGCTCAAACGAGGACAATGTGAGTATGAATATGTTCACTACGGTTAGTGAATACTCAATAATTAAACCGCAGAAATCTCATGAAGATGAACAAGGGGATTACTCCAGGTGCGCTACAATGAAGGCGAATCGTCATGTAATGTGGTGGTGAGTTTACACTGGAGGTCAGGTAATCTCAAAATATTTATGGTCTAAAAGCTAAGTGAGGTGGTCATTTCGTGCAACTGGATAAATTGGTACCCAAAAGAGCAAACCAAGCGGGAGGTGAACACATAAATTTGTCACCTTGTCACCTTTGTCGTCTTACTAGCCATTTCGAGAAGGGCTCATATGATGGAGGTAATGTGTAGGACGTATATGACAGGAATATCAGAAAAAACAGTCTCCAGTCATGAAGCCAACAGCAATGTGAAGGCTTGGTGCAGGAAAGCAAAGTACAGTGGGCTTAATGTAAATTCAGTGACAAGGTTAGTTCCTACTCACGTCACCGCTTTTTGTTGCCAAATTAGTGACAGTGGGTTACTGAGTGAATGAATTTCGTTCGTACCACTGCGATTGAATAGCTGGTTGCGTACGGATAGGCATGGAGACTGTGGAACTTTATATCGCACGTTTTGTGACTAACCTGAATGCTCGTTATTTTAACAGGCCCAACTGTATCAGATTGGAAAAATTACTATTCCTGCTACCATGGTTGACTGTATTTGTGTGCAGGCTAAGTTATATATGTGAATTTTGTGCATCTATTTTGGCCTAAAAACAACGCCCAGAATGAAGTGAATGATTTCTGTCCGAATTATTTCAGTTTGGATTCACTGTAGCAAGAACCAAGCATAGATATTTCGCCCAGCGCCGCTCACCAAAAGATGGTGCCCTCCGTATAAAAATTAGTGGCGGGAGATGTTTACGGAAGTTGAAGCTCTGGAAAATGGTAACATAATCTGACAGCATTACGCAATGATGTTTCGCGCAGTATATTTTTGAAAACAACAAAAGCACAATAATTCACGTACTTAAACTCAGTTCTAAGGATACTGAACACTAGTTACGATCTCCGTTTATCCCCGGACTGCGATTAATGTTGCTGACACTGATTTGTCGCTACAAACATCTACACACATGCACTTAAAATCTCCACTAATCTAATTTGGAGGGCCTCGTTAGGAAGCTTAATCTCCATGACTAGTCGCGGTCACACAACTGTCACCTGCATGTCTAGTTCACTTGTGAGATGGCTATCAGTGGACCAAAAGGTCAACCGGCTCATCATAACAAAACACTACAAAATATCCAGCGAATTTCATCTGATGCGAAAATTTATTTGAAGCAAGCCGATACTACGGCTGACCTACCATAAATATCTTCCTTTTCATCCTCTTCCTCTTCCTTCTCTTCCTCTTCCTCTTCTTCTTCTTCCTCGCCTCTAACCTCTGCACTTGTCGATCCTGTCCCGTCAAGTTTGTTTTGCAAAGGAGGAAAAAAGCAGAAAAGGGGGTTAGTTGGCTTTACGATAGGTCTTGCGTCAGAACCCAGCTATCAGTGTAAAGGAAGTTACTATCGCAAGCCATTCATTAAAGTAAGCAGCCCAATATTCCACTGGACATTCGTCACTTAAGATTGAACTCCATATATGAATGTATGTTGGTTAGTCCACGGGAGAGAAATACTTGAAAGCGTTTTAATAAGCTGGGTGCGGTATCTCCTACATGTTCTTAAATTTACAACATTCCCTGTCAGTGCTTGTCGTTTGGTGGAATGAACGCTCATAAACGGAGATAAACAATTTATTCTCATACAGGCTAAATGTTTCCGAAACAGTAAGCAGGTCGTTCTCAAAATATCACCCGTGCTCTTTCCGTAAATCTACAAGAGGAGCTGGATAATACTCCATCTGGCCTCATTATTCAAACCTGGATATTACATGGCGGCTGGACCTAAAAATTATTCAGCCAAGAAAACATAATATCGGACTGCACGTTGCAAAATCATGTTACGGTTATTACTTAGTTTCCGTTCATAAAGTTAACCACATCAACAACTGTGAAATCTTCCTTTGTGGAACTCCCATAATAACGCCATTATTCGCGCAATAAAATAAAACATGAAAAGAAGCTCCTACGTTCACGGCGCCTGCATTAAATGACAATTTATCTCATGATAAACTCAAAAAATAAATGTGCTAATTTTCAGTGGGAGAATTTTGGATTTAACATGCAGTACTCTCTCGGTAGCTTCGACAATGTCAACTTCGTAAACAGCTGTCCCGAATCACGACAATGCCGGTAGGTTTCTGAATATGAACGAAGACTTTTGAAGAAAAGCTTGAGATGTCCAAAGACCCTTATGGGTTCACAAATTAATAAGCCGCTCCGTATGCAGGGGAGATCAGCTAAATGGGTCCCCGAATGCCTGAAAGTTGACAGACAGGTTCTGCGACGTTTCCAGTGACTCGACGCTAAATTATCACTGTTTGTGAAACTTAGTTTAACCGGTATGAGTCTGCAAACAGTTCAGTGACTCGGAGGTTCCAGAAGCTAAAAGACTCAAATTCGGTCAGATGGTTCACTGCCTCAGTTTCTGATGACGAACTCTCTTCGAAAGGGTCCTACTGGTGTAACGGTGGATACCACTGATGAGGCATGCAAGTGGTTTATTGTCCAGATAATTTTCTCTCTCTTCTCTACCACGTTTCTTCAGCGATTCACCAACTTCTTCCAACTTTTAGGACACCCGTTTCCTAAAGCATCACGTTTGGAACAAAATTTGGATGCGATTTCCGTGAATCTGCGTGGCGAAGGGGTAAGAACAAACAACGAATTCAAAATAAAATCACCTTGAATATTTGCTGATTGAAATACGTCAACCACAGCCTCTGAAAGAAAAGAGTGATAGTGGCACAAAACAGCTGATTTAGCATGTGCTTTGTACATATTTCACTGTCTGAAAAATTTCTCATCTAAAAAAATGTCTATGCATTCCGCAGAACAGAACAATTCCGGAGTTTGAAGAAGGCGTTCAATTTATTCTGAGGATACTTCTTGGAGGTTGAGAGCAGTGGCCGAGAGCTGTGGTTCACGCGTAAATTATTAGTCAATAATGCGTACTCTGGGTACTGCATTATTTGCGTTGCTCAAGCACCAACACCTATCGATTGCCACTTGACTAGCTACTCAGCCTCCTTTTATGGTATAGGCCAGGGTTCTTACCAAGCAACTGAGTAATTTTCTCGGCCCATGTCTCTTTGTTTCCCAACTAAATTACCTTTGATTTGAAATTGTTTGATTGTTTGGCTTCAAACAATCATGATATCTCATTCGTATATTCGTATATAGAGCTGATATTTGATTCCCTACTTCACAGTGTCTTGCAGTTTTTAGCACCTTACCCATTCAGCTTGATGCCCAACGTGATTTAGTTTAGGTGTTCATGTAGTTACCAACTCTGACCACCGTAAACTTACTTCATATGCCATGATTACTACCGTCTATGAAATATGGTTGGCTCCGCTAATCTACTTACACGTTAGGGTACCTCCAGCTACGAACTACTTGCCGGCCGCAAAAAAGTTTTTGTTTCTGTTAGCGCTATCCAGTGTAAAATCTCCACGTCTTAGCCGATGGAGTCCCATTTTCCCATATAAGATTGCATTAAGGAGCAAATTAAGGTACAGTAAATCGAAATAACGGAGTTTCTGTCTTATCTGATTTGACCCGTTCTAACAATCCGATTAGAACTCACGGTGTTTCCAACCAGCAACGCACATTACTCACAAACTAGAAGTTGTTGTTTTGTTCTTTAAAAACGTGGTTATTCCAGCTCACAGTTCGAAGTTTCTCTAGCCTGGAAGTAATTGGTACTGATAAACTCAGACTTCAATTCGGATGTTTACTTCCTTCACAAGGTGTACAAACTGATCGAATACCTGCTCCAGCATTCGGAAAGTCATGTGGTTAGACTGATGAAGATACGACCGAAATAAATTTTGAGACATGGACTTTAGTAACATAATAAAGATGGTTTAACGTTCCGTTTACTTGGCTAACTTGATCAATCCTGGATGGCGCTGACTGGATTCCAAGCCATCTCGATTGAATCGACAACCATTTCTGAATGGCCCAAGTCAAAACAGAAACGGCACACGAAGAAATCAAATAAGTATAAGGCCCGACACAACAGAAATCGGAAACCGACTTGTCAGAATGGGACCAAAAGTTCTATAAACGGCGGCTGTTAAACACACCAGAAAAGTTCAGGAATCACAGACCACAGCGCAATAAATTCTGAACGGAAGGATGGAGTTTCTGGAAAAGTGTGTTGTTAACGGAATCAGGATGGGATGCATGATGCAAGATGTGTCGTGCAAAGTTAAATTTCATCCTGGCCAGCAAAGTTTTGAGTAACTACGTTAGGAGCCAATAAGAACATCTTAAAAGGATTTCCTTTCTATGTTTATGGAGCGTGAAATATAGTTCATAAGAAATTCCGAAAGATATTGCGTCACAAAGTCCATTCTTCCGGTCCTTGTCTTAGGAGTTTTTCGCTTTCGTACCTAATATTTGGTGATACTGTTTGGTGATCACCTTTTCTAATGTATTCATCGGTGATCTGGGGCTAGGTAGGCTTGTGGCTCCTTATGTGAGCAGAGTAGTTCATTTGTCAATCGTGATTGTATTATATTAGCATTGGATGCAATTTACCAAAAACGATTTGCATCATGCATCTTTTCCCACAGTGTGCATCGGGACAAAGGTGGGACTAGGAAAAACAAGGTTCTTTATTATAGGTATTTTCGAAGCCTTTCATCATCAATAACTTGGACCGGTTGAAGGTCGGTTAGTGTAAATCTCCTCAACATGAGGAAAAGATTGTGGTTAAGCCGGAATAGAGGTTGGTGCGAGATGCGGTAAACTTCTCCTTGCTGCTTACAAGCGGTTTATCCTAAACAGAGATCTTTATCCAAGAGCACCCATGAACTCTGCCCAATACAGTTTCAATATTTTGAGGACTACGGTTTTGCAGAATTTCAGTTTTGATGGTTGCTATTATCAAAAATCAAAAACGTACCCAACTGTGTGCTGATTTCCTCTGGACCAGTGACTGGAACGAAAAGTTGCACTCATCGTAATTCTTGCTATCCAACTAGCAGTTTAATATGAAACAGATTTACAGATTCTGAATCAACCGCAGTGATGATAATGTTTCAGAAACAAGATGAAATTTAGTGCGTTGGTTTAAAGGCATCGCATGAAAGGGAACGAAAGGTCAAATCCGCTAGCCAGTTTATTGTGAGTCGCAGTGCAAGCCGTTTTCTTCGAAATTTGGGCAGTTTAAAATGTGTTTTGTTCACTGTGATGACTCTGGCTTTTATCGTTTGTATTTTTCTTTGGTAGAGAAATTACCTAGCTTTTTATAATAAATGATGTATAATTCAGCATGATTTGTGTGGCAAATATCGATTCGTTTGATCGCCACTCTATAAGTTATTATAAAAGTGATTTACTGAAAGGAATGATAGATAAAATCCAGGAAATCCGATTTAGTTTTGGCGTATTAATAAAACTACTGTACTCCCAGTTTAATGAGGCATCTTTGGAGAGATTTTAAAGTTTCTCTTTCCTGCGATGGTAGAATGCAAAATAAGAAATACGCCCAAAGTTCCCTACATCGAGTGTACGAAATAAGATTTGTAGCCAGTGGCTTTATACAGCGCAGGCAGAGGTTTATATTTGGGTTTAGCGAATGCTTCAGGCTTGAAATAATTTTCATTTGCGTGATTTCGTCAAACAAGTTGAAACAGTTCAGTGGGCACCAAGCCTTATGATTCTAGTGCCAATGAACTAATATGTTACCCATTTGACTGGAGGGGATACATATTAGAATAAGGGTTTGCATTAGCAAAACAATGCCTGAAACGGAAAATATTCCATGTTCCTATATTGTTTGTTTCTCTGACAGGCTTCGTTTTAAAACACCCGGTACATAAATATCGGCGTCTGCAGACGATGAATCGTTATGACGATTTGGGACAAGCTTGTTTTGTTGAGTTTGTGCACAGAATCTAGGCTGCGTACAAGTACTTTGATCTAAAGCTGAGCTCGATCGTTGCTTTGAGGATCAATGATTATGGCAAGCGCCTTATGCCTTGTACTGCCTGTTATCTATAATGACCTCAATCGGATGTTTTAAGCTGCGGAATGGGACGCAGAATTGTATGATAACCTGATTTGGAGCAGTAGACTGAAGCATGAAATAAATATGGCATACTAATTGCAATCCCATTAGCTAAATTTACTAATTTTCTGATGTGCCATAGTTGCTATCGACCCTCATCTATGTAATAAACTAAATCGAACAAACGGATGTAAATCTATATTCCTTGAGACCTGCTTTCAGGTGCATACAATAGGCATTTTTCTGACTGGTGTTTGTCGGAAAGAAAAGCAACCATAATTTCGAATATAGAAATAAAAACCGGCACCCAATCCTTAAGTGTTTATTAGAAATGTGCTTCTTGGATAGTACGGCGTATCTGATTTGGATTTCGTTTACTTCTACAAAACAAAATATGATAGGACGCCATGCTAACATCCTGTAGACGATATCAGTTTGATCAGTAACAAATATTTTTCTGCCAAAAGCCTAGCTTGCAGAACTGCTCAGCAGACACCTGAGTTTACTCACATAGGTAAAGTTAAATGGGCGCTGAATTCCTAATCCTCAAATTTCAAGCAGGATTTTCCGAGGTGTCTGAGAGGATTTCATTAATTTTTGTTAAGAATTCTCTTGTGGTGAATAAATACATTTTGCAAAGTATGTACACATTGACATCAGTTTATTTGTTGCATATACATCACGTAGTATATTCTCAAGCGTTACATAGACTGTCTAACGACCAGACCTGTTAGTGTTGTTAAGTATGGAACATCCATTGTTACGGTGGGTTTGCTTTCCGAAAACCTCAATGTAGTCCCCACAAGACCGTTTGCAGACTGTTTGTTCTTTTGAAACATTCCGAAAATGACCGAGAGTGATACAGTCTTTGAGTCATCAGTATTACTGATGCTCAGGCAGTGGACTGCAGCGACAGGGTAAACTCTGGTGATGATGTTCCATCTGGCGTAAAACTGAATGCAAGTTTGGTTAGAAAAATAGGTGAAAATGTGGGACAACAGAAGGAATTCCGCGTAAAAATGAATCATGCCTGTGTAAAACTGCAACATCTAAACGTCAGGGTGTGATTATTTTTACAACGTTTGTTGAGTACTGTCCGGGTATTTTTGTTCAACAAAGTTGCCATCCGAGTTAAGTAGGAACCTGAGGATCTACATGAAGGCAGCACAATCTACAAATCGTTGAGGTTTTGTACGTGTTATGGTTGATAAACCAAATAACTGTTTCTGAACATGTGACCCAAAAACATACAGCTTACAAGAATGTGTCTAAGAAACTAGAACTATATCCACCAGTCAGAAAGGCCACTCCGGATGAATAGCATACTAGTTCAGGAGCACGACGTTATTCAATGTGAACGTGTACAGAAACGATGGGGAATTTTGCGTGACTCTAGAATGGTGGCTTTTATTTTGCTGCGTGCTGCTTAACGGAATTTTGAGTGATGGAAAAAATGTGCATAACAAATCATCAAAGGAGATAACCAGAGTGCATCAAGGAACCTAATGAGATTTACGTAGATTTCCACTGTATGGCATATACAGCCCCAGTGAATCAAGTTTTGAACACTAGGCGCTTTCCCTCATATGAGATTCTACACTCAAGAAGGCTGACGCTGTACCTTTTCAGTTAGTGTTTGTGTAGGTGAAAGCGGAAATTGGCAGACTGTCAAACTGAACCATTATCTATATATGCCGCCTCTCTGCATGGTGGGCATAAGTCACCAAGATAAATCCTCTCTCTGTAGGAACGCTATCTCACCGTTCTGATTCTGAGTGTCTCACATTGCTAAAAAGTGAACCACCGCGATGTGCTGCTAATGACCAATTACCACTGACGTCCTCCAAAGTATAGTATCACTTGGGAATGGTCTCAGTGAAAGTGCAGTGACGATGTCTCCTCGTATGGTGACGAAACGTTTACAAGCCAATTACCAAGCTCGGCTAACAGATCAACAACCATCTGACCAATGTATGGCATATACAGCCCCAGTGAATCAAGTTTTGAACACTAGGCGCTTTCCCTCATATGAGATTCTACACTCAAGAAGGCTGACGCTGTACCTTTTCAGTTAGTGTTTGTGTAGGTGAAAGCGGAAATTGGCAGACTGTCAAACTGAACCATTATCTATATATGCCGCCTCTCTGCATGGTGGGCATAAGTCACCAAGATAAATCCTCTCTCTGTAGGAACGCTATCTCACCGTTCTGATTCTGAGTGTCTCACATTGCTAAAAAGTGAACCACCGCGATGTGCTGCTAATGACCAATTACCACTGACGTCCTCCAAAGTATAGTATCACTTGGGAATGGTCTCAGTGAAAGTGCAGTGACGATGTCTCCTCGTATGGTGACGAAACGTTTACAAGCCAATTGCCAAGCTCGGCTAACAGATCAACAACTGACCGACCAAAAACCACTACACCCAGGCGATCTGCGAATTGAAGTAAGTACGGCACTATTACAACCTGTCATTTATGCACTCGGTGAGAGGTCCACCTCAACAGGACGGTACGGTTTCTATCACCTCAGATGGTATATAGCATTGCCATCCCAAAATTACTTCAAACTAACCACTCACTAACACGGTGTTACTGGTCCCGAACACTCAGACCGGCACCTCGGTTAGTCGTCGGAATGCAGAATTCTATGGGCTTCGACCTGGGTTGAGTACTGCTTCACCCAACAGGGCATTTGAAGTGAAATGGATGCAGATGAAATTGATACTAATATCCTGTGACCCACAATCACAAGTTATCGACCGCGCAGTTGTGAACTCGCTGAATATAGCTGGAAGGGTGGAAGGGTTGTTCAGTCAGACTCCTAGCCTAGTTAGATAATTTGATTATTGGGAGTTAGTGTCACAAACTAAAGGTCTTGAGATTATCGCAAACGAACCGTCGTTAAATTACACGCACATCCTTTCGATCTATGGTTGTTGTTGATTCCCCCTCTGAATCAACGGTGAACAAAGGTAACTTTCCTTGTTTTCTGACTACTCATGAGTAACATGACTTACACCTGTTTATTACGACACCGTTTCGTTTTCTTGCTGCTCGTTTCCACCCACGTTTCGTTCCTACTTAAGGTCTGCTTATTTCTCAGTTACTGATGTCAATATTTTGTTGCCCGTCTGTCATTGCCTGCAAGTTCGTCTCGAATTCACCTATTTTCGAGCGCCCACTCCGATGGTCCGGATATCGCCCCGGACCCTCCGGACGACAGGCGAACGTGCCACTACCCGCACCGACCTGACGCCCTGGGCAGCTGATTATTTTGTATTACCCATGTATCGCGCCTGTCAGATAGCCCTTGCTGAGCTTTGTTTTAAACGGACGAAACCGCGCAATCTGACCTTCCACGCGACACGAGCGGCTGCGTCGACGCCGACCGAAAGACAGTCCCTCACATCCCGAACGTACTGACCCCTGCGTCGTTACGGCCAACTCACACTGTCAGACTGCCCCTATATGTATGTTTGTACATCGTCTGGTACTTACTTGTTGTTGCCCCTATAGAAATCCGTGCTGCGACAGTGGCTATTTCCCGCTCCTGCTGATTGCGTCAGTGTTGATTGTACGTTTGCTTAATTCATGATGCTTACTAATCCGTTTGTCTGTAGAGCCAATTCCTGTCAGTCCTCAATATATCATCTGCTGCCCCACGTCTGTCTGATCCTATTGACTACTGGCTACGAACTGCGTATAATCAAAGAGCCGCAATCGCCCTGTGAGATCCGTAACCGCCCGGATCTTACAGTTGTCAAAGTTGGAAATAAAGATGTTCAACATATGAAATCAATGATTTCTCTTTCAATTTTGCAGGGATCACTACTCTTGGTTCTCCTAACTAATAGAAACGTCTTGACTCGGTTCTTCATGTTTTCTGCGTCAAGTTCCAGGACTTCGGCCATCCTACTTTGCTTTTGGGCTTTCAGCATTCAGGCGGCTCAAAAAAGTTCAATATTACCGGTTTTCCCGATTACGATACAACTAATGTAAACGATAAAATCCATTACACGGCCCACGTAGGACTACAACGTTACTTCCAGGCACTTTCCAATACAGCATTAGACTTTAAGCCAATGATTTCTATTCAAAACTTGCGGGTGTAAGAGGAAGAGCTCAACAATGTGCCGACAAAAAGTGAAAAGTAACATAAACAGCGCAGTACAGTTACGGAGATTTAATAGTGCTTCTTTGGCTTTCTGTGTGCATATTAACCTCAACGTTACACTTACTTCTGGTATACAACTTGAACTTAAAACAGTGACACTTGGAGATCACTAAGTAAGGAGCAGTAAGAAGCTCAGTATCCTATTATTCTATTTTCATTGCCGAACTTACGTTTTTGCGTAGGTTGTAAAGGATGTTGCCCAAGGAATGTGTCACTCCAGCGGAAGTTGTGGATGGTTGAACCCAGTTGCCAGTTATCCTGAACTCTATGGGTGTAGAAACAGAATAGTTATTTTATTGGTCAGTTTACCTCAAAATCCGTACGTAAGGAATACATGGATTGAAATCGGAAAACATCCAGGAAGCCGGCTGATGTATGGTGAAATAGTTACAAAGAGTGAGCAATTCATTTTATGTAGTCACTGTGCTAGGAGAAACACCTTCACGGATTTGTTTTTAAAGGAGTTTCAGCAGACATGGATCAGTATGGCGCAGACATCTGCCGGGTCTTTGGGTATAGGCGAGATTTCGATGTTAATATGCTGACGGTAACCGATTTGTTTTCTGTTTTATTTAGTACCCAAACACGGTGGGTTGAAAGCATTTGCTATAAACTCTAGAATGGATGAACTGTAAGTTTGATTTTCCCAGGACCAGTTCGGCAGCTGATTACCCTTCCCAAATACTGTGTTCTAGATATTTTGAACTTTATGTGGTGTATAAGACAGTTTAGCTTCTGTAGTCATAACGACGGCCTCAAAAATCCCCACGAAATCCGCGCGTGCGTTCAATTTCATACTGACTGACTTGTTCGGCCAAGGAAATACGGGACTGGAAGCTGCACTAATTTTGTAGAAGTAAGTCGAGAATCTTTTCTAACTAACTATTTCCTCCCTCTAAGTACTCACTGGATTCCGATCCATCGTTCTGTTCAAGAAAACTGGTAACTGTCCCTTCCGGCTTGATAGACCAGGTCAAATTGCTGTGTCCGTGGGTCACTCACTCGTCCATTTGTACCTCATGCTTAGCTCCCTGTACAACTAGTTCATGTTTTTCGTTATCTGTAAACGCATTCTCAAAATTGTGGTTTGGGCCAAAATGAAATATTTTTGTGCTGGGATTAACGCACCAAGTAAGCAAAATCCTTCAGAATAATAAACGTTATTTTTTTCTCAAACGGTCAACATATTGTCCTGGAAAGTACGCTATTCGGAAACCCCAGGAAACCACTTATGAAAAACCCTGGAATGTGGCATGACGCGACGCTGTGCTGATACGATTTTCTGACGGCAATGTCTGGTGCACTCAAGAAAATACCGATTAATCCCTGGTTGTTTCCGGAATGAGGGGTTCTGCCGGATACTTAATTAGATGTTATTAACTAAGGAATGTCGGTTGGATGTTTTCGGTGAGCATTGTTCATCTCATTGTTTACATAATCCCCATCTATAATATCACTGGGAGAACGGCGCTTCTAGGCTCGGTAAGTTTGCCTCGAAACAAAACAAACTCAATAGCTACTTTAGTAAAACACATCAAACTCAATGGTCTCATTTGCTACGTTCCTTCCTCAATAAATTTCATCTGGCAGTGGTCATAAGTTGAAAAACCACTCTGAATTCACTGGAAATCGAATCCTTAAAAACTGTGAAAGACAATCGAATATCGGGGAAATTCAAAGCGGTATATGGGTTTCTCTCGCCAAGGTCAGGTTTTATCAGCAGCCAAAGACTTAGTCCACAACGATTAGCTTACAAGTTTTCATTCCCTATGTGCCGTGGTTTACCATACAGAGGTTAAAAAGTTCACACATCAACGAGTACACGCCCACTGGTCGTCGGGTCGTTCATACGTTAGACTGTTGTTAAAGCCTGCAGTAACCATAAAAGGGCCAGAAAATAAAGCAAAAAAAGGTAGATTATTAGTTCTTTTCTTGATGTTTAGCCGGCTTCGGTATCACCATCCAGTTACACCGCATCTTGACCCGTTCAACTCACAGTATTCTCTCACAATTATCTCTGCAAAACACTGCTTTATGTATGATTTCAGTTGGTTGTATCCTACAGGACAACAGCTGTACGGCGATGGGGGCCTGTGTAGCTGTGCGCTGATAGTAGTATCATGGACCGCTTATAATACAGGATGATGGGCGTGCTCAGTATAATAACGAAGGACTTTTCTTGGGGAGATATCCAAATACACAGCGCGGAAACATTTAGATTACCACAACATTGACTTTCACCTGTTTTAATAACTATCCACTTCTCAGTATTGCTAGGCGTGTTTGTTGATTTTTGGAATGATTACTACACTTTCAGTTACATGAATTAATATTAATCTCACAACAGGAAAATCTTGTCAGAAATTGTAAATGCTACCGTGGTTTCTTTGCTTGAAATTAAACGACCATAGTTTTCGTCGCCTGTTTCGAATCGGAGCGTTTATCCTAGGAGAAGACCATGAACTGACTATGTATTTCGTTTCCGTTTCTACAACCTACGACGTAGGTGTAATGACAATTGAAGTCTTTAGTTGGAAGTGCCATCCTTGTTCACGTCACATGATCCAATCAAAAGTTTGGTTTATTTTCTGTCCGTGAGGTGGTTAAGTGTTCGCCCAAATGAGTCCAGAATCGGCTACTACAAATCCAGTTTTGAACCAATCATTTACATTAAAGTTGAGCACTAGCTGCGCGCCTTTCGCAGAATTTTCACTGGGGTCATAGGATAAGACATGTTTTTGTCCGCTATGCTATTTTAATCATCACAATCGGCTTCTGTTTTGGGAACATAGTTTATTTTCTTTTTTTGGGCAACACTGGACCTGAGTAAAACCTAGCAACCGAAAAATGAATTGGGCCACTTGTGTTTACACCCCTTTGAACTCCTAGGGTGTTAACAAACTGTTTTCTTTATTTCTTTCAAATCCAAGTTAACAGCACCTAAATGTTAACAGCGGCACTTAAAGAAGCGTATGCGGTCAATATCAGTGGAAATCGGACTCACTCATCACATAGCTAGAATCTTCATTTTCTGTCGGATCAAACAAATAAATGAACAATGAAATGAACATCTTAAGTTACCCTGTAGACCATAGGTAAGGAATTTGCTTTTGGCATACCAAGAATGTTTCTAATGTTTGGGTCACATCTCGGTTCCACCTAATCCATACACTCGTTTACCCTAGTTGCTGCGCATATTTATTTTTCAGCCAATGTGCTAAAAAAACGTAGTTAAAGTTGCTCAAACGACGAACACCTAAAAGAGTGAAGTCAACTATTGGGTATTAAAATTCATCAATATTATGAGGGGATTTCATTCAGCTTCTTAAATGATAGTTTGATACCATAATCTTGTTTTGAAAATAAATAACTGATTTGCCGAAATGAAAGAATTTGTAAACTAACTTGGTGTCGCGTGTAGACTGGAATAAATCTTATCTAAATTTCTCACTCATTTCCAAAAATTGCGAGCAATACATTCAGTCGGGGAGATATTCCGTAATGTTAGAAAAATGGTAACAACCGGAATATGTGGGAGCCTTTGTGCAGCATAATCAGTTGAGGTATCTGTCGAATGAGGGATTCGGTTGAATCTGGTATTATTATCAACCTCAGCGTTTGAAATCTGGTGTTAAAGTTGAACATAAGGTTGGTGGAAATTTGGAGGTCCTAACAGTCGTAGCCAGTTAAGAAGCAGTAAGCAATTACAGGAAGGCTAAGGCTGAATGGTATTCATGAGTATCTGGGGATACTCTGTTGAGCAAGCTTGTTGGAAAGAACTAACCGTTCGACAGAATCTATCGCGCTCTTGAAGTCAAGGAACTGTAGGACACGCCTACATATGCTGGTACTCCAGTACTGGAGGTAGTTCACACAGCCCCTTCTTGCTTGTAGCTCTGCCTGTAGTACGAAAGCTTGTCTAGGAGAGGGCAAAGGACAAACGGATTGCCATCTCTTATATCTATACATTCTGCTACAAAAATTCGATAATAACTATAGTGAACGTTACAGTACGTACGAGGAAGCAAGGAAACCTCGTAACTTTCATTCAGAAGTATTGCTAGTTCTGGGAGACAGATGGTAGGAATTTCTGACAGAAAGATAGATTTAACGTAATAAACAGGATATATCTACGATATCGCCGTCAAAAGCTGGCTAGAGTGTGCTCCAGATGTTATGCCGGGATATAAATGAAATATCCGCCGAATAAAATTAGTTGATCCGGTTAACGATTATGATACCTTTGGCCGGATCAGTTAGCTGATTACGTTTACAAGACGGAAAAACTATTCGGAAGAGCGGTTATGAGGGGTGGAAAGCCCTGTTTAAGTCTACAGTACTGAACTCCACTGGATTTCGGAAACTGCCTTGTGATACAGATTTATTGTTGTACATATATGATGTAACCATCACAAATTCTTCAGAAACTAAGAAGCTTCTTGTTTATTTGAAAACTAGTTAATTTAGTTGTTTAACCTTTGTGCCCCATCATTTCCAATACACCTTTGGTCACTTAATACTTAAATGCACATCTGCAAGCCCAGTAAATTGTAGGAGCCGCGCTCTTGGATATGTTATGGTGCACTCATTCCTTAATGTTTTTCCTACTGCCGTTTTTAGGACTTTGTAGCTGTGCGCGATGTACACAAACTCAAGTATTCTTCCGTAGTAGGAATGTAACTTATTGATGGTCCTGCTTGAGAAAGAAGCTACTCTTGTTTTCAAAAGGCGGCCACTGTTTTGGAACCTAATTACATCAAGTGCATCACTGAAAGGGCAGATAATTAGCAGGTATACAGCCTATCACCTCAAAAGTAGAGTATTATGTCCGCTCATCTGAATTCGTCTCAAGATTTTGAACCATTACACGGTTTGACAAGATAATATCGGCCGAAAACTTTCACCATTATATTTCAGAATACAGACTAACCTCCAAACTTCTACGTTTCCGCTCTCGTGCTGAATATATTTTAGAAACAAGGAGTGCTTTTCGAATTCAGAGCCTTATGGTCTACTCCAGTGTTATGCTTCCCTTTAAGAAGGCAACTGTGATTTCCAAAACCTAGTTCACTGAGCCAGATTTTTTGGGAGATGTTCCCTAGATGGATTTCAATTTCGACATTAAAATTTTGGGTGTCTCCATGAAAAGGGCCAGGATCTGTCTCTCTTCAAATTAGTGGTTTCCAATAGATGGTTTTTCTGTTAGTTTTACGCAGGAATGTGGCCATAATTTAATAACACCCATCCAGTGACTTTTTTCAAAGGTTGAATATAAACCAATGAAGCTTCAGATCACTTAGTAGGTCACTCTGATATCATCCTCGTAAGAGTACCGTAGGTGGTGATTTTTTCATCAAGGGGTCTATGTATACGGTCTGCAGTGAGCGTTCCGTTGGCACCTGCTCAAGAATGATTGAGCTTTCGATTCATATTTGATTTGTCTGACGAAGCTCGACGGGATGATGTACTGGTGTTGCCTTATGTATTAGTGTGTGATGTTTGCTTGGGTACACTTAACGAGCCTCAAACAGACGGCACGCAGATTTTATTGCTCCGTCGAATCGTGGGGACGGCTGACTATTCGGTGAAACAGTGACCACTGGCGTGATCATACGCAATGGAACACGTGGAGATTTCCTAGTTTATCAAACAGAATGCGCTGTTCATGCAGCGCATCCGAGTCGGAAAACGTATCGTGGTTGACGAATCAGATTTGTCGCTTCACATGATTCTCCGCGGACCCCAGCAAGTTCTCCCGGCCGAACAGTTTCGTAACTGCCCACACAGGGGATGTGCTATCATGTGAATGAGCTTCGTAATGTCTGACCTCACGTTTACCAGTGATAAACAGTAATATTATCCCATCTTTTTGGACCACCATGGTATTGTAATATGTTAGGAATGGCCAACCTCTAAGTGTGTCTTTTTAATCGACATGGAAAGAGAGATGTACTTGAGTCATTGGCAAAAAACTGACTAAGCATTCCATCTTGACGAGATCAACCAACAGAATAAGTACACATGTTCCCGATTAGTTAGTTATGATAGTTGCTCCTTCGTTATTCGGGAGGCATGGTCGTATGTTTTATATGTCTTTTGGTGAGTGTATATGTAAACCAGCTGTGGTCGTACACGATTTTAATGTGTTTTCGGAACGCTTGGTTGATAGAACTTGGCGTGCAGAAGCAATAGTGATTGAAACTGGTGTCTTTTCTGCACCTTCTACTAACTCACTAATGCGCCGCTCGTGCACGAACATTTCTAGTCCTCATTCACCGATAGTGCATTGTATTTTAAAGCCATCATTGATGACGAGATAAGACTGCTCCTAATTTGAAACGGCTTTGCACATCCTCTAGACAACTTCACCTATAGAATGACTGAAGGAGTGAGCAACAGTTCCAAAGTAACTGAGCTTATGGGTACATCGAAGTAGATAGCCTGTTGTATAGGTTCGGGGTATTCTGGATTCACCCTCATGGCATGATTTTGCATCTCGAAGGTTCAAAGTGTACCCAAACATTTTTCTTCTTTCCAGCAGAATAGCTACGGCTGAGGAAGATAATTTGCCGTCCGGATTATCTCCAGCAAAAAAATTGAAAACAGAATTTGATCCAATACCCGATTTGGTTATTACATGATGCAGAGAACGTCATACAGAATCAATGTCAGTGAATTAGTTCCAAGAATCAAACAGTATATGATGAAACGGGGTTCCGGCCCACGACAGAATATCAGCTCATTCACAAATCTGTTCTCCTTCTATTGTTACTCAACTCATTTGAAAAGAAAGCGTTCTCAACCACCATCAGTATTTTAGTGGTGCCGTCACAGGCCACAGTATAGCGGGTTCTTGGTCAGCCACACATTCAGTGATTTTACTGAATGCAGAAAAAATCCGTATGCTGAACTCACGGTTAATCGAGATCTGTTAGCAATAATGCTAACATTGGGAGATAGTGCTTATTGGTCATTGAACGACACTCGTACAATCGGTTTCGTTGCCAATAAAATAAAACGTTCAGAATAGAAAAAGCCAATAGAAGTTGCATGGAAAGCTAAAACGATTTTCACACCGAACACTCTACCATGTACAAATTTTATGCGCGTGTTTGGTCAAAAGTCCGATCAGCTATGAGGAGCGAGCTTTCGATGCCCACCACCAAGCCCCATCGGGCCATCGCACTGCATCTATGGCCGTCTACACAGGTCGGCTTATTGGCTTGATCTTATTAGTATGCCTGTCCACCGAGCTCGCAATATTCGAGACAGGGGAAATTGGTTATGCTCGCGATCGTGTGTGGGCCAAATATTCATCCACTTGCGGTCGGTGCAACATAGGAAGTGCCAAACAGTCTTCAAACTCGTGCAACAAGTGATCACACAGCACAAATGAATGAAGATTGTGCGGCTTAGTACATTTATCAGAGCAGATGAACATTAGTCAGATCTTCTAATAGCCTAATGCTGACTGGATACTAAGCTCAGCGTACAAGACCATTTTCCTTATTCAGAATGAGTGTCCCGGAGTGGCCTGGCTTTAGTCAAATTCAGTTAGTTGACTTCCAGCACACAGGCATCATGATCACAATGTGATGACTCGAGTGACCACCGTTGTGCAACACTGAGGAGGGACGAGATCCCGAGCAGCATGCACACCAAGGGTCCAAGGTTTCTGTTGGTGGTCTCCAGACTTATGGATAACGTACACTTATCGGTTCATTCAGTGATCCTGGAAAACCCAGGTGTACATGTTACGTTTAACGCTTTTCGTGAAGCAGGTTTGAAGAACGATACGGACCTGACTCTACCTGTATCTTCTGAAAGCCTTATGGTAAACAAATTTTATGAATACATCATAATTGCACAAAAGCTCGTTGTTCGGACAGTCGTATCATGAATCAATCAAGCACCAAACGCTAGACTCCTCCGTTTCTGTTTGGTGACCCATCGGATTCATGCACTACAGATGAATGTAACAACAGTCCTTTGTAATCTCAGTAGTGTTTGTGAGACTCAAAGTCGGAAACGACGGCTGATGAAGAAAAATTCATCAATTCGATTTTTGGAAGTACGTTTTTGATTTGTTTCAGAACATTTTAATTTTCAGTACTGGTTGGGGAAGCCACTGGTAACCAAACAGAAGAGCGAATTATGGTGTAACTTTGGTATCCGTCTTACGCGCTGGCTGCATTAGTGAGTAAGTTACTGGAATAGCTAGAATGTAACGGGTTTTGCGAAAAAAGTAGATGTAAATACGGAGCATCACAAAAGCAACATTCAAAGGAAATGCTTCGCCACCGAATGTTTCATCCGTAATAACAAGGAAAAGCAGTTGCGTCTACCTAATATGGTGACACAAAAGAACCAGTCGGAGCGAGCAGCAAACTAGTAGAAATGAACTGTCCATCAAATCCACTAAAGTTACAATGAACTATGTATCCAAATTGGTTGCACGAAACCATTTTCATTACAATCTCTCGTCTATACGTATTCATCAACGGTAGGTAAAACTACGCTCTTTGAAATGACGATTACAATGTGACGCACTTAGTAAAGGCAGGCTTGTTGGAAGCAGCCGAACCAAGATCACGTCATCTCTCAGCAGCAGTGTATGAAAACCGATTTTTGACTGTTCATAAGGAGTATTCACACAAACAAACGAGGGTACAAACCGAAACCAACCTACCAACAACGGACAGCGTGCCTTCACCGAACCGACTTTTAATTGTCCGATCGACTTGATCTTTAACGACATGGAAGCACGCTTTTCGTACGGTGGGGTTTTCAAAGCGGAAGAATAAATTGATTTTGTTACCAGAGAAACCTTGGGGCCCACAGCCAACTAGCCACCCGTTACAAGAAATTTGCACCGTCCGAATCAGTGGAAGGACCTGGAAAACAAGAAATAGCCATTTCGACTGGACTGACCAATGAGATTTCACTTTGAATTCTGACGCTACCAAAGTTCTTTACCGTGAGTAAAAATAAAGAAGTCATTGCGAGCGGTAAATCCACGCTTATTGTACTTTTAACTGCTTTTTCATTCTGAAGATTTGTTAGCTGGGGAGATATCGCATCACAAAAAAGACAAGTTGTGATTGTGTAGGTACAATTCCGCTATGAATTTCCGACCTTCCACAAAGCGTAGTGAAGTGAGAGTTCCTGTCATGAGATTTATATACTTTACAACTTATTCACTTACTTACTAGTAAAAACCCGCAAAATGTTAGAAGATGAGACACGAACGAGGTTCATTATGAGTAAAATAACTTGCTTTGACATCCAAACTCCTAAAAAACTCAACTTAGATTTCCCGGTTTACTTACTGGAATTCAACTAACTTTGGTGGTCGACTTTTCGGATACATCAAGCATCAGGAAAACATGCTACTCGTTAACTGATAAAAACTTACCATCTTTTTAATACCAGAATCAGAGTTCGGGTGCAAAGCATAGCACAGTTGTGGTGCTGTTTTCGGAATATTAAGGCGCATATATGGACGCTAGCGTTATGGCGATGAAAATTAAAACAGGGCTGGATATTAAGAATAATGCTAGGATTTCATTTTAACTAGCAGAAATTGTGTTCAGTTGATCCTGGAATCTGGCAACATAAAAGCACACGTATCATAGAATTTACCAAAGAGATTTCATGGTGTTGTTTTCATCCAATCAACAGACGACCTTTTATCAGCCTGGATGTTTGGCGACAAAACGATCCGGAAAAACAGTCATTCTAAGCCACCAAGTTTCCAATGCAAAAATCAAAACTGAAGGTGCGAAATTCACTTGGAAGGTGACGCCCACAAGTAATCCAACTGAATTCATTCTCATCAACCATACATTTGACTCGTTCTGCCGAAGAAACCAGAGCATCATTATTTGAGTTTTAGCGATCTCATTAGTTAGCGAAGAACGAATAAACAGGAAGTGACGCAGAAACCCGTTTTGGGCTATCACTTGTTCCAATATCCTACTTCAGCAAGCAGTGTTTGTGTGTTATTAGGACCGTGACATTTTAGATTTTCAGATAAAATTCTTATACAAGTATCGCATCAGGAGTCTAATGATAGCTAGCATCCAAAGCATGTTCAAGAGCTGGAAATAAAGTTCAAAGCATTGCACATGAATCAAGATAACTTAGCTTGACACTGCAGATACAACCAAACAAACAGCAATCATAACGCGAACTTTATTGCAAGATGGCTCAAGTATGGTGAAGCTGTGAGGAAAATGTGGTCATTTGGCTCATGAATGGTATTACTCCGAAATCTAGTTAGTAGACGCAATACGAGAAATTAGAATGAGAAGATATGACCATAAATGTATGTTACCACTAGCAAGGTGTGGCAAATACGGCGAATTCTCAAAAGACTCCAACTGGTGTTTCACCGTCAAAAAGCATTGATTAATCTGATGATTGGTGCACATTTGGGCGTGTTTTCGGAGCAAACTTCGGAAACCCTGTGGTTAGGTTTTAGCACCAGTAGACACGACTTATTTTAAAAACTTATTATGTGCACTGAATTGATGTTGAGACAGACAACATGTCAAGTCCCGTTATCATTGACAGGTAGTTATGTCTTTGGAAGTGTCGGTTCTACCGATGTCAACTCAACGTTCACTCTTCTGTTGGGATGCCATAGATCGTTGGAGCTAGTTAATGAGAGCTTAACTGCTTTATTCTCCATAACACACCATTTTGCACTCATATGTTCATACTTTTATTCTGGTTCCAGTTTGTGTGCATGGACGAACTTTACTTGATATTCCAACACAACTGTGTCAGTTGTGCATTCACACCTCGTTGTCTATGTTGCGATTAGCAAAAAGAAGTTAATTGGAACCATCAATGTGCTCTATCCAAGTCAAGATGAGTACATCAAGTTCTCAGGGCTCGAGATCAAACCAAATTAAAAATTTAGTTTGAATGACACATGTGAACCAGACATAAAAAACAAGCTTTTTTATCGTTGGTAGTGTGAGGAGATTTAGGATTTTTTGGGATGTCTATGTTGCGATTAGCAAAAAGAAGTTAATTGGAACCATCAATGTGCTCTATCCAAGTCAAGATGAGTACATCAAGTTCTCAGGGCTCGAGATCAAACCAAATTAAAAATTTAGTTTGAATGACACCTGTGAACCAGACATAAAAAACAAGCTTTTTTATCGTTGGTAGTGTGAGGAGATTTAGGATTTTTTTGGGATTTTGTCCTGTAAGTGAAGCAAATCTATGCTCAAAAGCCGAGAAGCACTGTACAGTTGTTTCATCCTTATTGGGAATCACCAGCAGTGCGCATCTCACGAAACTCCGAAGAGTCTCGAACCCGCGACCTTCCGGCTTTGAACCGACGAGCTATTCTATGACCCGTACTACCATTTCTCCGTCTTCTATGGCTTTCTAAACATACATTAACCATGATTACGTAATGCTTATTCCGTTTGGAGTTACAAAAATTCCGCAGAATTATACAGACATTCTAATAGCTGCTTTTTTTCCTTTAACAATAATATGCGGGAGTTAAATTGGATAGTGTGGCCTGAAACGCGCAAGCCACCAAAGAGCTGTATGAATTTTCTTTGAAGCGAACACACATTAGTCCGATATGCATTTGAGTAGTTTGCCAAGGATGCTGATAATTTCTTCATCTCTGTGTTGGTTAAAAGTCTAAGGCTAGCACTCTTCACAGGAGGTTTTCCTCACGATAACACCCAATCCCCTCTTGGGTTTTTTGAGGTACCTAAAAGCAGTTGGCTTGTAAAGCAGGTAACAACTTCTGATGTCCCATCAACACCATCGTAAACCAGTCATTTTTTTCAACCAATATTCCAGCCAAAACACTGTGATATCATTTTACATTTGTTGCAGCTGGATACACATTTCAAACACAGGATTTTACTGGCGAGCTATTTGCCTGTAAATGGAATGCAAGAAAGCTGCACGGGTCATTCACCTGACTGTTGACCGGCATTACCCTGTTCTTGTTTTCCAGCCGTAGTAGGACGATCAAACACTGCTTCGTTTCATTGATTTCCAGAGCTGCTAGTTCTGTAACAATAGGTCACAGTTCACTGCGGGGCTAGTCTAATTCTTGTCAAATAAATGGAGGCGCGAGAAAAATGAAACTGAATGGCTCTATGTTTGAAGCTAGCTAAATATAGCAAAAAAATATGACTCCTCTGCAAGACGTCCACTTAGTATATTTCTAGCCAAATCGTCCCTCCTGCACGCTAAATGAACGTCGTGGTTATTTCATCGAAAGGAAAAGTGTATTCAATCTAATATTTTATTAGAATTGGAACAACAAGCAATCTGACTTGCTGATTTCAACATTCTGTTTGTTTGCTTAATAAGTCAGTTAATTTTAGGAGAAAAGATGTTGGGGAAGGTATGTTTTGTATGATATATTAAACATCACGTTTGCCAAGCCAGTGAGAAACAACAGCAAGTGCAAAGGAGGTCTAAATTAACAATTGCATGAAGTGATGTCTCCGCTATCTGCACTGGAAAAAATCTGAAAAGGAGTTGCCGTGCCCATAGTTCTCCATTAAAAAAATGCAACTTTTATAATAAATGTCATGGTTTTGGGTTGGGAAGAACTAGTTTCCGCTTTACTTAGCCACTTCAGGTTCAAATAGATCATTTAACCTCTCCCAAGGATAGTTTTGGCTTACATGCATTCATGTTGTTGTCACTATGTCATCAATATTTTTTAATGTATCTTTAAAAATGATTCGATTTCAAGGCTGTTTCGTTGTAGAAAGGGCAATTTTGTCTTTCACTTACCACGTCACACGGATCAACCGGTAGTGTGTCTTGTGCACCAGTCTGACTTTCGTAGTACTGTTGCCAAGGGAGTTTCACACCGTCGCGTTCTTGTGCAGATATTGTCAAGGCTGTAAAGATATGGTTTATCTAACAGTGGGTTGTAGTGTTCTAGATATGGACAAAAGTATCCTATTGAACAAGTTGTCACAGGTTTTTTCTCCCTTTCATATTAATTCTTAGGCTGTGGTTTTCAATACAATTACGTCTGAAATTTAGTGATGCGCTTAACTGTAGCAGAGGCGTACGGTTTCATATCAACCGGAGTATTATTACATTATGAGGGCAAAGGAAAATGAGCAAAGGTACACCCTACTCAGGTTATTGGGCCTGGTAACTATCCCAGCTCCGCTCAGGTTCATACGAACTATAAGAAAAACATTGTGTTCTATGTTATGCCAAAATAACGATAGGGATCTTCAGTCTGCTTTCCAAAACCCGACCATGCGCCTTGGGTGCTTCAGTCACGTATTCTGAGCTATCCAAGGGAAAATTCAATAACTTGAATCATCTTGTCACCAGTAAACAACTTAAGCTTCCTTCCCGGCATCTTCCACCAAAATTTGATGCAAATTGCACCGGGCTTAGTTCACTCATCAGTAAATAGTAGGATGGTTTGTAAAAATATGTTAATAATGCAAGATGGGTCGTGCGTCCTTACCAAGATTGTCTGCCTGATCAGCCATCTTGGCAAGTAGCAACAGATAACACTTCCACCTCTTTCACTTCTACCGCAACAGAAATTTTTGTTTTCATTTAAATCAACAGCCTATTTTTGTAATGTACTACTCATAAGGTTGCTGAAAATCCGTCGACAGCCCACGACCGGTTTTGCCCTTCTTGGGTCTCATTAGTTAGGCGCATTCCCCGGGTTTCCGTCAACCTTATGTTCTAGTTGAAACCAAATTGCACGAAATTAGCGAATATACATTCATTTGCAAACAAATGTGCTTTTTTCGAGAGACTCACCTTGAACCCAGCTTAATCTCTTGTTTGTGACGTTCTCAGGTTGTCGACGGATTTTCAGCAACCTTATGAGTAGTACATTACAAAAATAGGCTGTTGATTTAAATGAAAACAAAAATTTCTGTTGCGGTAGAAGTGAAAGAGGTGGAAGTGTTATCTGTTGCTACTTGCCAAGATGGCTGATCAGGCAGATAATCTTGGTAAGGACGCACGACCCATCTTGCATTATTAACATATTTTTACAAACCATCCTACTATTTACTGATGAGTGAACTAAGCCCGGTGCAATTTGCATCAAATTTTGGTGGAAGATGCCGGGAAGGAAGCTTAAGTTGTTTACTG